>NC_087209.1:86755317-86822471 GCF_015104395.2 Macrobrachium nipponense
TATCTGAGGTGGTGTCATATTATGGAAACAACTTCTAGCTTGTAACGGACAAAGTTAATCTCTCTCTCTTCACATTCTATATAATATTTTTTACTTTTAAATTATGTTATGCGAAATCTGAACATACATTTTTAGACATCCTATAACTCTAAGCTAAATAAGGTATCTGCAAATGTTGCAAAACTCTTTTATATAACGTTTTAATTATCAGTAAAAGCCAAAGCAATATTGAAAATAAAACAACAGAGTATCTTATATTATGCCCCAAAAATATGTAAAGCACTAGAGTACTTACTATAAATACATACACACACACACACATACACACACACACACATATATATATATATATATATACATATATATATATATATATGTATATATATGTATATATATATATATATATATATATATATATATATATATATATATATATATATATATATATATATATATATATATATATATATATATATCTAATGTCCTATCGCTTGGCGATAGACTTTTTGTTTTTTTCCTTACGGCTGTTATCCGTAAGTAATGTTTGGTTCCTCTCATCTCCCCCCTTGGATATCTTAGTAGAGAGGTTCTTTCTGTCCTAGAGGAGATGATTCAAACAGGCTAGTTGAACAAGTTAACAACTTTATTCTGTAACTCCATACTAGGAGATGCAGCTCGGTCGGACGACCGATATGTTTGAGATTTGGCTTGGAACTGCCATTCTAAAGCATCGCGTCGATAGCGGAACATTAGCTATCTAAGCAATTCATATAAAACACATACGTAGTTCGCCGGCTCGGGAAGTTACAAGTTTCCGGCGTAGTTAACAGGTCAACCGCTTCCCATGGAAGTTGTTGTGCAAAGTTATCATAACATAAAAATGTTGACAAAGCTTTGAGCTAGATCAGCTACTGCAGACAGTGCATAGCGTAATCTAAGGTCTGCTTTGGTCACGTAGAACCCTCCTAATGCCATGACCCCAGGTCACTGGTTTATATATATAATGTAATTCTTACATTAGGCTCGGTCTGCTACCTATTCAAGCCTTGAATAACAAAAAAAATTACTTTAAACATTGTTCATAGGAGCGTGCTCGTAACATACTAAGTGATTAAATGCACAAAAAGGTTTCTGTTACATACCCTTGTTGACATATACATAAACAAAGATAAATGCATGAAAATATAGATCCATGTTTGGTAATAATAATGATTATGTACCCAAAAATAATAAAATGGTAAAAATTCAAAACATGTATACATGATTAATATGATAACAGGTAACCTGATTAAGAATAATGGTTACTAATATGATTATAGCATGATCATGGATAATTGTTAAAGAGTACTTGTCACTCTTTATAATAGATAAATATAATTGTATAATAGTATAACAATGTAATTCTGCAGAAATTCAATATATAGGGCTGATATTTTATTAGGTGCCCGAAAAATACCTTTAGGAATATATTAATGTATATATTGGGCTATAATGATTTATTAGGTGCCCTGGAGATATTTTAACTGTTCAAATGCAAAGGCGTGAGTTCTTTTCCTTGTCCTACATTGTTGCCCTCGTACGGAACCGCTTTTCACACACAACACAATTCCAGACAATTCCCTAGGCACGAACTGAAGTGGCCAGGTTCAGGCGGCCCTAAACGCAAACGACTTGAGTTTAACGGGTACGTCATCCAGACGGGCCAGTACGTTCCCTTAGGGATCCTTCTGTTTACGCCTCAGCCTACGCCAAGCAAAGATGTTTGACGGCGATAACCAATATGGCCGTCACGCTGAACACGGCTAGCAGAATGTAGTAGCGAAGATGTTCTCCACCTGCATAAGTCGATGACGCGTGGGTCATCTCAGCCAGTTGCGTCAGACGATGAGCTACTCGCGCGTTGTATGGGAGAGGTAGTGATGGGATGATTGTTGTAGCCCACGTGTAGTTCGCGAAATACGCCTTCTCACGTATTATCGTGTTGACCCCTCTGACGGTATAGTTTGTAGATGTCCCCGTAAAACAACCATCGGCTGCTACGAAGATAGGGGCATGGGCGGTGGATGTGTCCGGACACACGACGTCGAATCCGGCCTTATCATAACGGATCCAGGAACCATTATTCATCCTGAATTGAATTTATTACCGAAAAAAGGATAAAGTTGTTTCCCCAGACAACCTTCGCTTGTATGAGAGAGAGCCGTTTAGCACTATGTCTAACTCATCATGAATCCGTTGATATAGGATAGAATTCAAAAGAGTCAGCTGTACAAATTTTATTATTCATGGCTTCTGAACAGTGAGTGAGTTTATCTAAGTCTTTAATGACTGTAAATGATTTCTTATCAGAAGAAATCAGTACATGCCCTGTTAAATTGGATATTACTGGATTTGAGTTATTCGTCATAAAAGTAGGAAACGGTGCTATTTTGTATGATTGCCAAGCATCGGAAGAATCAAAAGGAATCGTGATCATAATTCTATAATTTTCTACGCTGACTGATATTAGGCTATAATAGAATTCTACTTTATGGGCATCCAATAAGGAATATAACCTAGCTTCTCCCGTCCGTTTTCTAAAGTTAACGTCAGATCTTTAATAGGCATGAGGTGAGGCGATAACACACCCTTTGTTGCTAACGTAATTGCTTCTACGTAATCTTTTGACTTTTCAATAAAATGTGATATTTTCACACGGATATGATCTATTTTCGAACTATAGTAAGCTAAAGTAGCCAGCAAATGTTGAACTTCCATGACCTGATCGATATTATTTGAATGTTCATTAACGATATTCATTATTTGATTGATCGAAGATAACTGGCTGCGAAGTTCTGATAAGTCCAGTTCCGTTTTGTGTTGCAAAAACTCAATTCTTTATTTTGATTATTTATCTTGAGGCGATTTGAGATTCCTAAACCTAAATTCGCAACTGATCCTAAGATGTTTAGTCCAGCTAGAATAAGCGGGTTGCGACGCTCAACAGTATTGTGCCGCACAGACCACATCAGCAGGTCACGAGCGAGTTCTTCTGCCTCGGCGGTTTTATTTTGTATGTCATAAGACAACATTTCTGCGACGCTTAGCGTTTGAGCTAGTGAAATCTCTGAGCTAGCATGAAAATTACGTTCATGCATTTCCTTAAGGGAAATACCAAAAACCTCATCAGGTCATTCTTTAAGTTAAGGACGTCATCTTCAGGTAGAAAACCCAAAATGGCGTGCATATCTACCTCGATAACAATATTACTTGACACGATGAATACATCATCGATTCTCTCGATAATCGAGCCATGATTAAATTCTATGTCTTTAGTCCTAGCTCTTTCCATACAACAAAGATGTCTGAATACACGCATTCACAATCACTCACTCCTAACAATAACAGATTCATTTTTGAAAACCTGCAATGAGTAAAACAGATGTAATAACTCGCGTAAAAGAATAGGTTTACATACAATATGATTAATAGATATATATATATAATTTATTATACAAGTTTCATAAATACAACCATTTTTTTCCCTCACTTCATCTACCTTTCTTTAGATTCTGATATGTGCCAATGGGACTATTCTCACATCAGTGGGTTTGGATACATTTTGAACCCTAACTCTATTGGCCGTTAAATTTTCTAAAATGTTAAACGGGCCTTCAAACTTAGGTGTCAGTTTATAATTTAAACCTTTACGCACGTATACTTGTATGTATACCTGATCGCCCACGGCATATGTTCTAGTTGGCTTAGCTATTTTATCATGATTTTTTTTCATTAGGATCTGTGCTTCTTCTAAATTCTTACGAATTATATTATATCGACTTATGCTTGCATCCATAACATCCTTTAGAGGATTTGATAAATTAGTTGTAGGCTTTAAGATGTGAAAAGGCGTTCGGGCCGGGATACCGTACAGTGCCTCGTGCGGTGTCATTTTAATAGACACGTGATACGAGTGATTAAGTGTGCTTAGTACCGCAGGTATGGCAATGTCCCAGTTGGGATCTGCCCCCCCTAGGTTGACCCTTAAAATGTTTAAAACCTTACGATTTGCCCTTTCCACTAGCCCATTAGACTCTGGGTGATAGATCATGGTATTGACTTTCTTTATACTAAGGAATTCGCACCGCAAGGAAGGAGTTAAGGAAATGATTATTGAACTCCCCGCCCGAGTCTGAGATAATGATGTGTGGAATTCCATGTTTACAAATGTAGCACTCGTAAAACTTCCTAGCGCACTCAACCGCGGTTTTTGTTTTAAGCGCTATAAGTTCTGTATATCGAGTCAAAGCGTCTATAATTACTAGGAGGTGCTTATTTCCTCTGTCTGACTCGTAGAATCCTGTTAATAAATCTAAATGTACTCTTTCAAAGGGTTGATTTGGCACGGGGTAAGCCCCTAGGCTGACAGGTGTCTTCGTGCCCTTTGTATTCTTGACAAGTGCGACAATTTGCTATGTGCTTTTTTATATCTCTAAGCATCGTATGCCAATAAAATAAGGATTTGGCTTTCTGTGACATCAAGGTATAACCCGGATGTCCGTGCAGTGGATTTTCATGCAACCACTTTAAGACAGTGGTATGAGTGAGATAGGCACCACCACCTGGTTGTTATTCAACTGCGTGTGTTGCGGGTTTTCCTCGTCACAGATCTACACAGGATATTTTCCTGTAGGATATAATTCCTGCTAGCTATTATCTTTAGGTTATTCTTTTTCCTTTTTCCCGGATTCCGTTTAACGCAATGAATTGATTTTTTCTATTTGCGGATCTTTTCTTTGTTCCGTCTGTAATAGTTCAGCACTCCAGCCCAGATCTTCCTGTTCGGATATAGTTTTAACAACGGGCATGGAGGTTGAGATATCTATTAATTCAGCTAATGGCTCGGTACAAGATGAAGAGGGGTTGCGTGATAATGCGTCAGCAATGATATTTGCTTTCCCAGGTAAATACCCGATCCTCGCGCCAAAGTCTGAATGATCATGTGCCACCGAGTTCGCTGGGGCTGTGACTAAAGCCTTTAAAGAAGTCGGTTAGGGGCTTATGATCAGTGAGAACCTTGACGGGATAACCGTAAATTATTGAATTTAAAGTGCACGAGTGAATTACAATAGCGAGCCCTTCCTTGTCTATTACTGCATATTTACTTTCGAAGGTCTCAGTTTACGTGAATAAAAAGCTATAGGGAAAAACTGTCTATCATATTGCTGAAGCAATACCCACCTACTCCTAGGTCTGAGGCGTCTGTTGCTATGAAAAATTCCTTATTGAAGTCAGGAAATTTCAAGATAGGAGAACTACACAGTTCATCTTTCAATTTTATCGAACGCCTGTTGATGAATTTCAGACCATACGAAATCTACGCCCCTTTTTTATAAGATCGGTTAGGGGAGCGGCTATGATTGAGTAATTGCGGATGAAGCGGCGATAGTATCCGCTGCACCCCAAAAATTGCTGTATTCCCTTGACGTTAATAGGTATCGGAAAGTTACGGATAGCCGACACCTTATCGTGGACGACTTTAAGAGCCTTCACTAGAAAACCGTGAAACCTAGATAGACTAGTTCTGTTTTAAAAATTCACACTTACTTATCTTTACCCTTAAATTATGCTGCCTTAACCTTTGTAACACTAACTCCAATTTGCGTAAATGCTCTTCTAATGTGTTGGAAAAGATTACTAAGTCATCCATGTAGGCATGTAGGATATCTCCCAACAAGTCTCCAAACACGAACGGTTTCATCATACGAGTAAAAGTTATAGGAGCACAACGTAAACCAAAAGGCATACGCAAAAATTCATAATGTCCCCTGGCTGTGCTGAAGGCAGTGTATGGGATACTTTCTTGTTCCATCGGAATCTGATGAAATCCTTTTTAGTAAGTCTAGGCTTGTGAAATATTTATTCTGGCCTAGTAAAGATAGGATATCATCGGTACATGGTACTGGGAATCTGTCAGGGATTGTTTTCTTCGTTTAAACACGACGAAAATCTACGCATATCCGCCAAGTTCGATCTTTTTTTTCGGTACTACTATTAACGGAAAATTATAAGGGCTGTTTGATTTCCTAATGACTCCTTCCTTTAACATTTTACCTACTTCCTCTGTTATCTCAGTTCTGAATTTCATAGGAAGTCTGTACGAAGGTACATAGATTACTTTCTGTTTGTCCTTGAGCCTGATTTGATGCTCTATGACATCCGTTTTTTCCTAAGGTTTCCATCCGTAGTGGAAAAAAACATCATGATATTTAGTTAACAGATTCAAAATTTCTGCTGAATTTCTTCTTCTTGAATATCTTTATTGATTTTGTTCTTTATAGATTGCAAAAGGGTTTCATCCGCGACTGATTGAGCGTGATTTATCTCAGCTACGGTAAGAATGCGATATTTTATAAACTTCGGCATCCAAGATATGTTGATTTTTGTGATTACTAAAGTGGTATTCAATGATTACAGACTTCGATATTACATTGCTGTTGTGAGCCGACTGTATAAACGGCTTGTGTGACGGATAATCCGTGTGTTTTCAGAGTTTCGGAAAGGATTAATGTTTCAGATCCTGGCAAGGTTCTTTTTACACGCACTAATATATTTTGAAGTTACGTTAGGTTCGAGGGTTTGCGTGCAAGCTGATATTACGGGTGAGCGAGAGTTCTGTTGGGTTTGCCTGTATTATTTCTTGATTCATGAGACAGGTGATTGGTTCCGTAATGTAAGTGACAACTCTGTCTGTCTCTTTATTATCTAAAACAGATTTTAGGGTATTAGAAGACCTATAGAATTTCCCTTTGATATACACGCCGTGTTTTGCAGGTGCTAAGATAATATTTTGAGTGCCCATAGACGGGTATCCGATAATTACTGCGGGATACATATTAATGTTTTGTACAACGACAAAGGTATCGGCTAACGTGCGCTTACCGACCTTGTACTGTACATGAGTTACGCCCACAACATTTAATTCATTATTCCCAATGCCTGAGAGCCTTATTCCGGACTTTTCTATAGGGAAATTTGAAAAGAGTAAATGATGAGTCCTTAAATCCATTATATTACGTGGACTACCAGAATCAAAGAACAAAGTGAATGACTTATGGTCCAAATTTACTGCATGTAAGGTTGGTCGCAAACTCGTTTTGACTAATAATTGCATGAATTTGTTGCAAATCTACGGGAACCTGCACAGATTTTTTTGATTCGGCCGTGTGTTTCATAGGAAAATCAATTGTCTCAACCAATGATCTGATAAATGATTAAACTGATTATTTGATACAAAGATGTTGATATTGATGACCCAACATCGCCCTCTCCCCCCTTGGAGTGAACTACGTGGTATTTGTTTTGTTTATCACACCCTGAAAATTCGCTTGCCCTTGCGAGTTCTGGCTAGACGGCCCAGGAACAGAGGTACCTGAAGCACGATTTGTTTGTTTCTGCTGTTGTGCAGAATTTCCACTTCTAATGTCTTATCGCTTGGCGATAGACTTTTTGTTTTTTCTTATAGTACTGAGGACCCTTCTTTTTATTTGCACTAGCAACTGGTTGCGTGTTTGTAGCGTTTGGACTGTTGATTCCTCGAGTAGCAACGGTTATATGAATGAGTTGAACTATTGTGTATTGAACAAAACGCGTCCGACAGTCTGAAATCATGTGACCTGGTCGTTTACAGTTATAACAAACCATACCCCCTGCAACTTGATTATTATTATGTACCACATTTACTTGTTGTGGCTTGTTCTCATTTTTTGCAAAAACTTGAATGAGCGAAGGATCTAGGTCGGTACATTTAGACATGTGTTTTTTGATTTGTTTATACACATCTAATTCCGTACTGTCGGGCTGCAATTTTTTATCAAAACACCGTACTAACGCTTCAGGCAACATTACAGTGATAGACGTAAGGTAGATCAAACGGATAAAGTCTTTCACTTTGATTTTAGCACCCGCAACCCACCCGGAGTTACATAAACTATCCTGATATTCATTTAGCCGGTCGGCAATTAGCGCCGCCCGCTCGACAACATTGAGCTGAGTCATGGAGGCTTGGTTAAGGATATTTCTCAATGCCAACACTACATCTAAAGCCTCTTCACCCCCATACACGGCACGTAACCTATTTTTGAACTCGTCCCATGTAAGCGCTTCTTGGAAAGAAACCCCCCTTAGATACGCACTTGCGTCGCCTTTAGCGAAGTCTACGAAGCTCTTGGCCTCCTGTAATTGTACTGCTGGGTCTGTGATGCTTTTTGCATTTAAATGAGCGTCTACAGATGAGATCCATGCCTCAACATTTTGAGGCAGGAACCCATTGACCCGACCTTGAAAAGGGACGATCGCTGACCTCCTGCGCTAACGAGAGTCACCACGTGGGGGTTGCCAGCCGGAGTGGTTGCCATTTCGGCTTTCACTTTTTTCTTATCACTTCTATTCCTTGCAATCCTATCAAAATATCTAGAATAGTACACTCGACCACTACGTAAACGCATAAGCAAAGGTACTGTATAAGTGTGTTATAATAATAGGAAAATCCCCCCCCCAAAAGATACAAAAATACAGATAATATGATAAAATATTATACGGAGAATTCCTGCAAGAAATGGTTAATGACAACTAGAAAAGAAAAAAAAATTAATCTGCGGGCGAGAACCTCGTAGTTGAAGATAAGTTCTGTAATGAAGGAAGATTAATATGGCGAACAACTCACCCCCAGAATACTGGACGATCGACTCTTGATGAACAACACTTCACTGAGGAAAAGACCTGAATAGATAAAAATGGTACTTAGCTCCAGATTATATTGCGAAGGATTGTTGACATGGGATGACGTCACAGTTCCTGTCCACGTCTCGCGTCGGAAGTCGTGATGACGTCACGGCCTTCTCTCGGTGCACGATGCTCTGAGAAGTCCAAGATTGATGACGTCACAGCCTCCGTCCTTGCACTACTGCGTATAGCTGTCCACCTGCGTCCTTGCTCGCGAACGGGTGATGTTCCCTGTGTTTGTTTTCTTCTTTCCGTCGATGTTCGATGCCGCCCTCGTCCGGTGTAGATTCTCGAAGATAAGTGATAACTGTTGCTCAAACGTCAGTGTTAAATGCTTGTATTCCTCTCGATGAAGGACATAGTTGCGTCTTCATAAACTGTTGCGTTGATTGAAGATCCCGTTTCCTCTGTTTCGTTTGATGTTGAAGGTGGAAGTTAGTTCTTGTAGACCTTCGGTCGGCTGATATGGGTCTTGTTAATTATGATCTTCGTTTTTCCGCTTGCCACCACTTCTAATGTCCTATCGCTTGGCGATAGACTTTTGTTTTTTTCCTTACGGCTGTTATCCGTAAGTAATGTTTGGTTCCTCTCATCTCCCTTGGATATCTTAGTAGAGAGGTTCTTTCTTGTCTAGAGGAGATGATTCAAACAGGCTAGTTGAACAAGTTAACAACTTTATTCCGTAACTCCATACTAGGAGATGCAGCTCGGTCGGACGACCGATATGTTTGAGATTTGGCTTGGAACTGCCATTCTAAAGCATCGCGTCGATAGCGGAACATTAGCTATCTCAGCAATTCATATAAAAACACATACGTAGTTCGCCGGCTCGGAAGTTACAAGTTTCCGGCGTAGGTTAACAGGTCAACCGCTTCCCATGGAAGTTGTTGTGCAAAGTTATCATAACATAAAAATGTTGACAAAGCTTTGAGCTAGATCAGGCTACTGCAGACAGTGCATAGCGTAATCTAAGGTCTGCTTTGGTCACGTAGAACCCTCCTAATGCCATGACCCCAGGTCACTGGTTTATATATATAATGTAATTCTTACATATATATATATATATATATATATATATATATATATATATATATATATATATATATATATATATATATATATATATATATATATATATATATATATATAATGGCTGAGTAGATATGTTTTACCTGCTTTCATTTGATAACTTTTCTTCTCCGTCCAATCTATGCTAGTTATCCTCAAATTGTACGGCTCGTATCTAAACTAAATAGCCTCATCCATCTAATCTCATATGTTTTCAAATGTTAACTCTTTTCGAACCAAAGTATTACGCTTCTCCTCATGAAACATCTTTTCAGTTAGAGTTTAACTGATAAAAAGAATCCCCATGATCCCACAAAATATTTTGTGTCAGAAATGTTATAATTGTACCAAGTCAACACGAGTGTTCCCGAGTCTCAGCAATATTTGAAATACAGATGGACATACAGTTATCACCTTTATTTCTAGAGTATAGGAACATGCACCTCGTTATTTAAGAAGAGCATAATGTATCCATTGTAATTTCAGCGCAACCTAAGTTTGCTGTGGAAAATAAATTACAACTGAATATTTTGGTTTTATATGGGACTATTGTGAATTATGTTTGAGCCTTATCTTCAGCCAACAGAGATGTTTGGTGCTTTTAGCCCAACATCACCCACTGCATTAAGAATATATCTTCATATTCAGTTTAGTGAACCACTTGTATGGCTGGTCAGTATTCCAATCTATAAGTTGTACACTTATTAGAGATTTTGCAATTAGTCATAAATGAAGGATTCACTTTTTGTAATTTTCTAATGAATTGAATTAGACCTAAGGGTAAGCAAAATGAATGTAGACACCACCTTACCTATAAACAATTAACTTACAAACATTTAGAGATACAAACAAACAGGATCTCAAGTTGAAATTGTCTTCAGAGCGCTCCCCTTTGCCAACCGTAAGTTCAAATTTTGTTCTGCGCACCTATTCTGTTTAGTTATAATAGTTACTGTTGCCAACGTCATACAGCACCGAAGCCCACATCAACCCACCGCCCCTGACTCTTGTGGTAAGACGCACTTTGTTGCGCTCAAATCTATTCCTGTGATTTTATCGTTGAATTTTTAGCCCATTCTTCATCTATCATGGCTAATGGCAAATGAAGAAAGTGACATGGGTAAAAATCGGTAAGCTATCGCAATGGAAACTAAGGTTGTGATTATAAAGAAATTAGATAGTGGTGAAAATATGGTGGACATAGCACGCATGTATAACATGAATTGCTCGACTGTTGGCACAACCTTTACGAACAAGTAGTAAATTATGGAACATGTTAAAAGTGCAGTGCCTATGCAGTCAACAATTATAAGCAAGAAAAACTTCTGGGTATCTGGATGGAACACCAGAGACAAAGGTCTGCACTACTTAACCTCATGCTGATTGAGGTAAAAGCTAAAAGCCTTTTTGCCGACTTGTAGGCTAAAGCTGGCGAATGTGTTACTGATGAAACATTTTAGGCAACTTATGGATAGTTTCATTGATGAAAAAAAAAAAAATGTCCGTTATTGGTGAGGTGAGCAGCAGCTGAAAGATTTCCTAGGACATTCAAGGAAATCATTGATAAGGAAGGTTATACCCCTCAGCAAGTGTTTAAAAAAAAGGCCATAAAAAAACATGCATCATTAACCATAAAGAGAAGACGATGCCAGGGTATAAGGTGGCGAAGGATAGGCTAACCTTGCTGCTGGATGGAAACGTATCAAGAGATTTGCGCTAAAACCACTTAGTGTACTGCACTGCATATACACAGGAACTCAAAAACATCACAAAGAGCTGTAGTCTGGATGTTCAGTGACAAAGCCTGGGTGACTCTTGCTATATTTGAAGAAGAATGGTTTTACCATCACTTTGTTCCTGAAGTCAAGCTGTACCTCTGTGAGAATGGGATTCCTTTCAAGATTTTCTTAAACTTGGAGAGTGCCCCTTTGCACCCACTGAACTTAGATGTTTTCCATCCGCATGTGAAACTTGTATTTACCCCTAACACTTCACTCCTTCAGCTGATGGATCAAGGTGTAATGGTCAATTTCAAGAAATATCACACTCATTTTACTTACAGGTAAGCACTGAAGGAAGTGAGTGACCCTGGTATGACCTCATGTGACTTTTGGAAGGGGTACAACATTTATAATTCCATCAAGAATATTGATGCTGCATGATGTGAAGTAATTGGGATCATCATGAATGGAACATGGAAGGCTTCATGCTCATTTTGTCTACGACTTCAGAGGATTTAATCAGGATGAGGCTAAGGGAATCGTTAACTCTCTTGTTGACATATGTGAAAAGCTACAACTTGACCTAGAGGAAGAGGACTTTGAAGAGCTGTTTGAGTCTCATTCAGAGGAGTTAATGAATGAAGATTTAATGGAGCCAGAAGAAATGCAAAGAAAAAAACTGAACAACATGAGGAAGAAGACGAACCTCTTCCTTTAAAGAAGTGTGAAACAAAATTGATGGCCAAGAATTTTCTCTTATAGAGAAAGCTTGAACAATTTCTGAGAAATCGTTGCCAAAGACATTGACATTGAAGTCCCTCTGTCCCTGTGATTCCACATCACCTTTCCTCCTATCTTCCATCACTTGAAGCCTACGCAACCAGTTTCAAAGATAAGAAAAACAACTGCATTATCATCACAACCTATTTAGGTTTTATGTAGCATTCGTATTAAGTACTCTATAAAATATTGCTGTGCTATGAATAAAGTATATTGTGCTTAAGAATAATAAAAAAAATCACCGTACTGTTTGTATTTAGCCAGAGATTTTAACTTTTCTATGGCTTTATATTAGAGATTTCATAGGTCATTATTTTCTCTGGAAAAAGTGAAAAGTATATTCGACTCAAATAAATGTTGTAGCACTTCAGAATCCAATACTGAATCTTATGAAATCTAATTGATTCATTTGTTCGGAAATAAACGTAAAGAATTTCGACTCCCAGGCAAAATATTATTGTTTGAAAACATTGGCTTTATTCCCTTTCAGAAGAGAAATTTTTCTCCTCTGCTGTCTACTTTAAATTCCCTAAGGAATAAGCGGAGATCAGAGAATTTAAAACAGTCAGCAGAGGTGAAAGCTCGCATTTCTAAAAAGGATATAGCCGAAGTTTTCAAGTAATAATGCTTTTCCTGGAAGCCGAAATTCTTTAGGGTCTTTTTTTACTTTCTAGAACTGATAGTTAGGAAAACTTGAAGCGCAATGCACTCAACATAAGAGGAAAAAGCTCGATGTGAGTTTTCTGTAGATGCAACAGCATAAAAGCAAGAGGACATTTCATAGCTGGATTTAGCTTCTGTGTTTCTATCATTGTTTCACTCACTGAATCTATTATATCACATCCTGTCTACAAACTTTCAATCTCCAGAAGCCTATTCAAGAGGAGCAGTGCATTATTCTCCGAGGAACAATGGAGTACTGCTGCAAAGCTTTTCGACTCTCATCCTTTACTAAGCAAACTGATATAAATATGAAAGTAAGTTTACAAAGAAAGCTCATATAAATGACAGATGGGTAGTATAATAAATGATAGATAGGGAATATAAGGAAAATATGTACCTGGAATCCAACACACCTGAAGAATTAGTAAACCTATCCAAAACAGGGGTAAAATTTAAGAGGTTTACAAAAGATTAAGTCCAATTCCTCAGAAGCAGGGACAAGACAATTGAAAGATTATATAGGGCGATGACTGACCACAGAATTTTTTTTTTTTTTTATAAAAGCGCTATTCAATAAATCTCATTTTGGTTACCAATAAAAATTCTTATGTAAAGCGAACATTTTCATAAAGAAATATACTAAACATACAGATACAAAGAAAATATCTATAAGGTAACTTATTTGAAATTAAGTCAGTGATTTTATCTTTATGGTCATTCTTATTCATTGTAACTGTACAAGGGTCCAAATAATACAAGCCAGAGCTAAGGCTAAAATTATAATTGGAACCAAGTTGTGTAATGGCAGACTCTGAAAAAATTCATAAAAAGACATGTTTTGATCTTGTAATTACTGAATTGCCGGTCCAATTTATTCTGTGAAAGTTTTCACTTGAATGAATATTGCATTGGATGTTTGCCCAGTTTTGACAGAATACTTGTGCTGTTTAATTCTTACTTCCAAATCAATGATAAACTAGCCGATACTAAAAGAGGGGCAATCCAAACATAGAATCTTATATTTTATGTTGTTGCTTTCGTTAGGACGACTTTTTTTAACATTCATTTTAGTGTATTATTATAGGAAAAAACAAGGTTGAACTTAAAAGACTTAAACAATGATTTTATGGTTTCAAAACAGCTAAAATAAAGCAAGCTAAGAATATTCTTATATATTTCTTTCTCCTGGGCAAACATCCAATGCAATATCAACCGGTAATTGCTAGATCATGAGATTTCTTTTCACAAAATCTTTTAAAATCTGCCATTACACAACTTACTCCCAATTTAAAATTTTAACCTTAGCTCTGGCTTGTATTATTTGGACCCTTGTATAAGTAAAATGTTAAAAAATTAACTTAAAGATAAAATCACTGACTCAATTATAAATTAGTTAACTTATAGATATTTTTTTTGTATTTGTATGTTTAATACATTTTTGTGTGAAAAGTTTCACTATGCAAAATAAACAGAATTCAGTAAATTGTTTGGTAAACAATAAAAAGTTTTTTTGCATAGTGAAACTTTTCACACAAAAATGTATTAAACATACAGAGAGAGAGAAGTGTAGTGTTTACACATTTATTTAATGGTTCTTTTCATGTTGGGGTGATATAACAAATATGTCTCTTTGTTTCAGATGGGTTCATGGCATTATACAAAAGAATGGGTTCGCTAAAAGAATTGACTATTTAAATATATAACCAACAGACTGAGTTTTAGGGGAAAAGTTTACTTAATATAATTCGGGAGAGTAGAATGACAGTTTACGGTCTTTTAAGGGTCAGACTTAGTTCTTTTATTTACGTCATTTTTAATCACTTTGATCCATATGTTTAGCTAGTTTGGGAAATATAAAGTATATTTTTTGTCTCTACGAGGATTCATTAGCCCAGCTTGTATCTTAGCTTCATTCCATTTGCAGAGGGATAACCAGCAACTAAAGGTAAGAGGTTGCCTGCTTGATTTATTTTAATTCAAACTAGTGCCGTATGGTCGAATAGACTCAGCATATATATTATTATATGATCTATAATTATATATATAATCTATATATATTGATAGGTATAATATATATATATATATATATATATACATAATATATGTATATATAATTATAATATAAATATATATACAATATAATTATTATATATACACATATATATATATATATATATATATATATATATATATATATATATATATATATATATATATATATATATATATATATATATATATATATATATATATATATATATATATATATATATATCTATATATATATATATATATATATAGCTGAGTCTATTCGACCATACGGCACTAGTTTGAATTAAAATAAATCAAGCAGGCAACCACTTACCTTTAGTTGCTGGTTATCCCTCTGCAAATGGAATCAAGCTAAGATACAAGCTGGGCTAATGAATCCTCGTAGAGACAAAAATATACTTTATATTTCCCAAACTAGCTAAACATATGGATCAAAGTGATTAAAAATGACGTAAATAAAAGAACTAAGTCTGACCCTTAAAAGACCGTAGACTGTCATTCTACTCTCCCGAATTATATTAAGTAAACTTTTCCCCTAAAACTCAGCTGTGTTTTGGTTATACATTTAAATAGTCAATTCTTTTTAGCGAACCCATTCTTTTGTATAATGCCATGAACCCATCTGAAACAAAGAGACATATTTGTTATATCACCCCAACATGTAAAGAACCATTAAATAAATAAATATATATATATATATATATATATATATATATATATATATATATATATAATATATTTATAATATATATATATATATATATATATATATATATATATATATATATGTGTGTGTGTGTGTGTGTGTGTGTGTGTGTGGTGTGTGTGTGTGTGTGTGTGTGTAACACTCAAAAACCACCGCTAAGCCACACATCTGTTAACAGGATATTAATTTCGTTATATATTTGGTACACGTGTAACTCCGAGCGTCAGGCATCATAATCTCTCTCTCTCTTTTTCTCTCCAAGCGACCGCTCTCTCTCTCTCTCTCTCCTCTCTCTCTCTCTCTCTCTCTCTCTCTCTCTCTCTCTCTCTCTCTCTCTCTCTCCACCTCTTTCTCTCCATTCTAACAGGTAATCAAATGAGAGAGTTGCATTACAAAAATATGTTTATTTAACAATGGAAAGATAATGATCCAAGTCTTACTGACTAACTTAATTCAGTTAAACCCCCAACATTAAAATGTCTAAAGCAGTAATTGTCACACCAATTGTCCATTCTCCCATCGAGACCCTCGGTCCCTCTAAGACTCTCTGTCTTCGGTCCCCCCCCTTGCCAGAACCCATAGTTCTCGCCAGAATCATCTGTTTAAAAGACACGAGAAATACGCTCGTAAGTATACATAAGTTTAAAGACAAAAGTTAAAGATTAGATATTCTTATAAATGTCAAACAGACAACAAGCCACCCCTTTGGCTAAAGTAGTTTAACTTACCCATGCAGCCGGAATATTTCACTTACTAAATGTAAATCAACTATCGGAGAGCTCCCCCGGCATCTTGCCTTTCTCCCACAGACGTCTCTATCCAAGTCCTCCATAGACTTGGTTAATGATACATTATAAAAGGAATAGGCGCACACGCACATACGAACGCACACTTCGTTAACGCCTCATATTACTGGCTACAACTAGTTTCCCAAGGCACTTTGATGAACATTGACTCGACTAACTATGCATTTTCATATTACGCCACCACAGAAATCATTTATCAGCTTTTCTCGGGTCGTTGGTTCGGCTCTGTTCTCCACATTCCAAAAAGGTCACAACGAACATATTGGCAATATATCATTAATTATAACCCTAGGACTTATATACATATATATATATATATATATATATATATATATATATATATATATATATATATATATATATATATATATATATATATATATATATATATATATATATATATATATATATATATAGATATATATATATATATATATATATATATATATATATATATATATATTCATTTATATATAAAAGTATAAGCCACGAAGGAAAAATAAACAATGTCTAATTCACTCTACCTTAGAATTAATATATTTCAATATCTGTTAACAGAAGGTGAATTTGTTGGTCAATAAGAAATTTGTCGGATCACGGGCGCGAACCATGCAACCAAGAATTCAGGACACACAGTTAAGAGTTCTAAACCCCACGGCTATCACGAGACGTATAAGTTAATGCTGCCTCTCACCCAGAAATCCCCGTTGCGCTCAGGTATTCATTGTTTTGGAATCGGCATCAACCAACCTCGACCTTGATAACATTGTAGTGCTTTTGTCCGCACATAGCCATTTTATGAGTCATATCACATTATCGTGATACATATATACACATGAAGCTACACATGTCCCTTAATATCTAATTCACTCTACCTTGGAATTAATATATTTTCATATATGTTAACCAAAGGGGAATTTTTTTAGTCGATAAGAAATTTGGTGGCTCACGGGCGAGAGGCGGCATTAACTGATACCTTTCGTGATAGCCGTGTAGTTTAGAACGCTTCACTGTGTGTCCTGAATTATTGGTTCCATGGTTTGCGCACATGAGCCGAGGAATTTGTTATTGACTAAAAATTCCCCTTCCCAACCCCCTGCCCCCAATCTGTGTGAAGTCTCCTTCCAGAGTCATATCTCATAATTCCTCTTGGTTTAGAATGCTTCACTGTGTGTCCTGAATTATTGGTTCCATGGTTCGAGCATGAACCGAGGAGGTTTGTTATTGACTAAAAATTCCCTTTCCTAAACCCCAAACCCCGCCCCAATCTGTGTGAAGTCCTTCCAGAGTCATATCTCATAAGTCCTCTTGGGAGTATTTTGGCTTTCGAGTCATTGACATAAAAGATTTCCCCCTTTTTTATCCTCGATGATAAATGACCTGTCAAGCACCTCCTCCAAAGGAACCGACCCCTCAGAGCTAGGAGCGACCCGCACCTACAAATTGCTTTTCAGTCACGCCCCCTAAACCTCTTGATGGGCTAACAATAGCTGTCGGGCAGTAGGTATTGTAGTGTAATAAGTCACACCTTCCCTGACCCTACTTAACATTTCAAGCCCCGCCCCAAGGTCAGTTCCTTGATCAACCTTTGACCCATTTAGCAAGCCTCAGGTGAAATCTTATCACCTTTGACAATTGCTACCTCCTCTCTCTCTGTGAACACGTGCACCTTGCCCCCAACCCCTTCCTTCTAAAAATCTCGATACTGGCCCAATTGTTGTTTCAGGGTCCGAGTCCCTGAGATAAAGCAAGAAAAGGCTGCAATCTGCCGGTCTAAGGCGCCTCAGGTGACGCCAATTCCAGTTTTTTGGTTGGGGGGGGGGGGAGCCAGTGGGTTGCTGTGTGTGAAACCCTAAACTCAAATACCCTCCTTCTAGGATATAAATATGCCCTGCGTAGTTCATACCCTTGCAGTGCTGTACCTTATAGGTCAAGACGTGTAAGAGAGCCCACGACGACTAATCCTCGGTTCAAGTCCAGAGACCTTGGTATCCAGTCCCAGCTACACCATCCTCGACTTAGGCTTGAAAACTCACTCAACTGAGTCCTTGACATGGCTACCGGTCGTGTCAACCTCCGCCTATAGTCTTATGTCATACAAGAAGTTTGCGCTTCCACAGTAGTATTCGAGTGCCAGGCCTCCACCCTGTCCCTCCCGCTCACTAGACTCCGGACCTCCTCCTGCCCTAGCCTCGCCTTTGAGAACCTCGCTCTGTCCCAGGATATGACAGGGGCTATTTACAATCTATTTGGTTACCACCTGGCGTGTACCATACCTCTACCACCACGAGTTGAACTCCTGCCGAGCTCTTCCTACCTGCTGTCCTTTACTTGGCACCTAGTGGAAGACTCCAGTTCCCCCACACCCTATGGTGAAGCCCTGAAGAAGACTGACATCCCTCAGGCCCTTACAATAGTCACTCCAAGGAGATAAGGTAAGAAAACCACAGTTGGTTGCCAGTATTCACCTCTTTTATCTTGCACTCAAATTTTGCTTTGCTGTCAAATTCCCACTGTCCCAATTCCCACAATTCCTTAAAATCCATTTTAGTATTGCTCTCGCCACCCATTGTGAAATAACCAGTCGAGTAAATTACTGTTTTTATAAACGTCAGTGTGATAGTGTTATTGTTGCTGTAAGCATTGCACAATCTCGAACTCTTATGTCATTAGTATATGTCTTGCAGACCCCTCACTAGTGTGCCCAGCATTCAAATACTCCAGCAGAACCACCTCATGTCTATCTGCCAGGAAGATCCTGGGGTGCCATATCAGCAGTGCCAAAGTGATAATCATTCGCTGTAGTGTTTTACCACTGTATATTGTCATATCTTTAAAGATATTTCAGTTCGCAATCCTTAGTACTAATTCTAGTTGTAGTATTCTTTACTTGCTAATTGACACTAGTGTTCTGTTTTGCCTTATGATTTAACGTAACTTGAGCTTGAACCATGGACTGATAGTGCTCCTTGTATAATTCTCTCTTCTGATACCCGTATTGAGAAGTATAGTGCTTAATCGTTTTCATATGAGTATATTTTAAAATCCTTATTTCAGAAGCATTCTGTTGTAAGACAACTCAAGAAGGATTCCTTTTTTCTTTTGTTTATATTTGCCAATCCACCCAATCAGATTAATTATGTTGTAAGCGTTGTTGCCCTTTGAGAGGTAGTTTTATGGGAGAGTGACCTCCGAGGATTGGTGACATGTGTGTATATATATATATATATATATATATATATATATATATATATATATCTATATATATATATATATATATATATATATATATATAACATCACACTTTACTACAAAAAATGAAAGACTGATATAAATCCTGCAGGTTTTGACCAAGATCTTTGCTAATTATTCTGTTCAACTTCGAGATATCAGAATTCATAATCTCTCTCTCTCTCTCTCTCTCTCTCTCTCTCTCTCTCTCTCGTCTCTCTCTCCTCTCCTCTCTCTCTCTCTCTCCTCTCTCTTCTCAGGAGTAATTCCAATCAATAAGTCAGTATCGTCATTTTCTTGGGAGCACTCCCCGGATTTCCAAAGTCTTTTCAGCATTGATTTCCTCTTTCTTCCCCTTTCGACTCCTGCTAACATATCCTCTCTACGGGCTCCTTCATTAAGACCCCTCACAAAATAGCGTTTTCTTTCCTATCAATCAATGCTTCCTTTCACAGATTTTATGCTCTCTCTTAGTTACTTCCATTATCCTTCTCAGGAGTCACATTTTTCAACATCCAATTCGCTGCTTTTCCAGCTGGGTTAACTTCCTATCTTATGGTTCCTGCAGCCTTTCTCCCTTTTATAGGTCTTGATAAAAAACCGTGACAAATCTATCTTACATTTCTTTATTGTACATCCCATTCCTAGTCAGTAATTCGTCAGTTACTTGAACTGCTCTAGTTACATTGCTATATTATTCTACATTTTGGTCCATCTTGTTCTGGAAATCCGAGTTCACTTGGTCTAGCTTTTATTATTTTTCGTTCAAAGTTCATTTCCTTTCAATCGAGAGAATGTATTTTTCTGCCAGCATATTTCTATCCTCGGGCGAATGCATTGCTATCTACAAACGTTTCAAGCTTTGCTTTTCGTACCCAGATCCTCCTATATTTCCTGGTCATGGTTTGTTATTATTAACCAGATATTAAGTACCCTGAGATCTAGTACTTTTCTGCCGCCATAAATAGTCTCATAAATAGTTTCCCATGAACCTACGATCTCTCCAGGCCACGTTAACTCTAACAGGATTCATTCTATTGCTCACATCCACACAGGAGCAGTTTGTTTACCAATACATATGACCAAGCAGCGAATGTGGGCGCCGCTATATTTCATACATTTGGATGCTATGCTCGCACCAACGCTTCCTCACTGCCTAGCATCTCACCTCTTGATAGGATCACAGAAAAGGCAAATCCTTCGAGAGCATGATGAGTGTTACTGCCTAGTTAAACAGTCATAATAGACAGTTCTAATGTTAAGAGGCGTTTATAAATCAAGGCAGCTTTGCACTTAATTACGAAGATGCCTTCATTGAACGCATATACTACATCTAACTTCTCTTCTATCTCTTTAATTGGCCATTAAATGTGATTTGTTACTCATGTTATTATTAAGAGTGCCGTTATTTACAATCAGTTTTATCAAACTGACTAGTTAACTATTTTAGAAACATTTTATGGTTCTAAAAAGGATCTCGTGTAATTTGATGTGTTTACTGAAGAACAAGGATTTCATTTCTAGAGTATGTTCATAAACTGCATGTTCATTATTTGTTGAATATAATTGGAAACTTGAGTAATATTTTTTTTATTCATGCCTCATGTTCTAACCTGTATGCTTTTATCTTCAACCGCAATTACTGGCGACTGTTAGAGATTTTGTAATGACCATCGTTAACCTGTTTTAAAACATTTAGCATTAGAGAAGATCCATTGGAAAGGTTGATAATAGGATCAACCTTACCAATGGACCTTAGGACTCGGATCAGATAGAGTAAATTTTCCTCAAGGCAACGATGAAGCGGATTAAGAGAAATAACAGAACCCAAGATGGCTCGATGACTTCCCCAGGCAACACCTAAGGGCATATCTCCTTATGAAACTCTTTCTGTCATTCACTACTTGATAAGGGTGGAAGTAAGTCCACCGAAATATAGTCCTTACCTTTACAACAGAGTTTTTTAATGGGCCTTTTATACTTGTATATATATATATATATATATATATATATATATATATATATATATATATATATATATATATATATATATATATATATATATATATATATATATATATATATATATATATATAGGTGATATACTCAGCGATCTTGCACGTGCCTTAAATGGTTGCTGTATGGGCACAACCTAGCAATTCCAGGGACAATGCAGCGTTGTGTCCATTTAGAAATGAATGCTGAGGGAGTG
This sequence comes from Macrobrachium nipponense, assembly GCF_015104395.2. Taxonomy (NCBI): domain Eukaryota; kingdom Metazoa; phylum Arthropoda; class Malacostraca; order Decapoda; family Palaemonidae; genus Macrobrachium; species Macrobrachium nipponense. Next base: position 86,777,320 of record NC_087209.1, read on the forward strand.
GCAGTCAACCCAGCAACCGATCAAACGTTGACCTGAACATTGCTCGGAGAAGCACCCTGGATACATTATCACGTGTCGAAGAATGGACAGTTACATGGAATCTTTTAGTTTATTTAAAATCGGATTTATGTGTTCAAGTGTCCGTTACGAAATCGTTGAGGTGTGACGATGCTAGTGGAGTTCATTCATTCTGGTGCTGAGATTGTTAAGTGCCTGGTCAAGTCCTAGGACTCTCTTTGGAATTGAGATTCCCACTGGGGAGAGTTAATTTGCCATTTATTTCCTTGCAGGAAGTAAAATGTTTTTTAATGTTATTAATTTTTTTTTCAGATTTTTCACCTTACTACGCATATAGTTTTTTGTAGCAATCTTTGTGAGAATGTTTAATTTCTAATTTCTTCATGTCATTGACAAAGCAATCATCAAAACTGTGGATAGAACGAGTTTGCAAATATTGCACAGCTTGTCTAATTGAAACACCGAGATTTGGTAAATTGTGCCAATAATTAAAACTTGCATACCCTTGAAAATAATTTGTGAAGCTCAATATATGTGCATACTGTACATTAATCACAAATAATAGTTTTAAGATGTTTTTCTTGTCACTTTAGTTATGAATAATATTTTTGAATACTGTTTTATTACTGTCTTTAAAATGAAGTGAACCATTTACTGAAATACAGAAATTTCAGTTTCACCCTGAAGTAGTAGATTACTACCATCGTAGGTCATGCGTGTCGTAAAAGGCAACTAAAAGGACGAGCTGCTTGCATCCGGTCTTACTTTTTAGTAAAACTCCCACTGCCAGTAACTGTGGAAACTGTTGCCTTGCAGATGGACTTTTTAGTCAAAGGCGAGGCCCACCACCAATAACTTTGGTTGATGACAACAAGGTTTATTGTTTGGCAAAGGGGTTTTAAAAACCCCTTTGCCAAACAATAAACTAAACCTGATGTTGTAAGGAATATGAATGCAGCTAAGGCGTCCCCTGAAAGTGACGCATGTCAGAATCTCCTACTAGCGAGGGGCACCGCAAGCGTTTATGACTGTGGCCAAAGAAGTTAGTGAAAGATTGGAAGATAAGAGCAGGTAAGTGGAACGTTGGTACTCTGACAGACGACTGAGGGAGATAGTAGAGTTGATGGAGAGGAGGAGGATAGATTTTTTATTTGTGCAGGAGACTAGGTGGAAAGATGAGTGGAACTAGAGAGATAGTAAATGGGCATAAGCTCTACAGCGGGTAACAAAAGAGAAGAAATGGAATTGGAATTATAGTAAGTAACAACTGGTAAGAAAAAGTGGTAGAGTAAGAGGCCTCTAAGATTTCAATAATAATAAGGGATAAAGTAGTATATATAGTATCTGCATACACTCCTCAGATGTGGTACCAAGAGCAAAAGAAAGAATTATTTAGCAAAGAGTTTGAGGATGCCATTAGAATAGTGAAAGAGGATGTGAAACTAATAATACGAGCTGACATGAAATGCAGGGTGGGAGAGAGAAGAGATGGGTATGAAGGGGTACAGGGAGGCCGTGGGTTTGGAATTAGAGATGATGGGGATTATATATTGGAGATAGCTCAGAGTTTTGAATTGGCATGAATGAAAACATGGTTTCAGAAGTTGATAAGTACTTGATAACTTATGAAAATGGAGGAGTGCAAAGCCAAATAGATTACATCTTGGTTAGAGGAGCCAACAAAAGTAATGTGACAAACTGCAAAGTGATCTTGTATTAAACAACATAGGTTGTTGGTGATGGATTTGAAAATGAGAGGTAGGAAACCCAAAAAGAGAAATTAAAATTTGGGACCTTACAGGAGAAAAGGTGGAGAAATTTAGGAGGATTGTGAGAGAGATGACTTGAAAGGGGGAACATAGAATTCGGACAGGGTGTTTAACAGAGTGGAAAATACCTGGGCAGACATGAGAGAAATATGTGTGGTGGAAGAAGAGGAATTGGTGGGAAGAACGAAAAGTTTGGTGGTGCATTGGAGAGGTGTAAGATTCAATTAAACAAAAATCAAAAGCATTTCAGGACTGGAAAGTAAGGCATGCACAATGTGCAGAGGAATGGTCCAGAGAAGAGGAAAGAGATGCAAGAATGAGGGTAGGTATGACTATTGGCAGGGTGGAAGAGCAGTTGAATGAAGGACTAGGAACAAGAGAAGGAGAAAAAAGGACACCTATAAGATTTCAAACTTGAGGTAAAGTCAGTGAGAGGATTTGGGTAAATTGGGTGTCATAAAGGATAGCAATGGAAATATATTGCATAGGGATGAAGGCATTAAGAAGAGATGGATAGTGTAATTTGAACAACTTTTAAATACTAAAAATGAGAGAGAGGAGATGGGAGAAGCACAGAGGGTGGAGGGACCAGTGATGGAGATACAGGATACAGAAGTGATGAGAGAATTAAGTAAAATGAAGAATGGTAAAGCACCAAGTCCATCAGGGTTCCAAATTGAAATGATCAAATTACTAGGTACAGAGGGGAGAAATGGATGCTGGATTTAGTATTAAAAGCTATATGGGAAGATGGAGAAATGACAAAGGACTGGAGGAGAGTTTAATGGTACATATTACAAGCACAAGGGAGTTGTCATGGAATGTGGTAACTAAAGGAGAATTAAACTAACAGAGCATGGATTGAGAAGTTTTGAGAGGACACTGGATAAGAGATTAAGAGAGGCTGTAAAAATCGTGAAACAGCAGTATGGATTCATGACAGGAAGAGGGACAGTGGATACCATCTTCATAGTATGACAGCTATAGGTAAAGAGGCTAGAGCAGGGGTTCTCAAACTTTTTAACTCCCCGACCCCCTTATGAAGTTTCAAATTTCCTATCGACCCCCTAGACTAGCATTTAATATTAAAAAAAAAGTAAGAATCAATAAGAGTAGTATTAGTTTAGTTCTTGACATTCAGTATGATAAAAAAAGTAACACCTAGTAAGAAAATATGTTTAGAACTTTAGATGTACAAGTATATGTAACTTAATTCTCTGACACGTTAGTTATTCATCGACCCCCTTTTGACCCCCTGACTCAGTTATTCGTCGACCCCCTTTTGACCCCCTGACTATTCATAGACCCCTTGGATGATCCTATTGACCCCTGGGGGTCGATATCAACCACTTTGAGAACCCCTGCAGCCAGAAACTAGAAGCTCGCTTGTGCACTTACAGACCTAGCGAAAGCATACAATAGAATTCCAAGAGAAGTGATGTTTTGGTGTTTGAGTGAGTAAAAGGAAAGTACCAGAAAAGTTGGTTAGGCTAGTCGAGATGATATATTAAAGAATGAGCGCAAAAGTAATAGGAGCAGTTGGGGAAACAGAAAACTTTGAAGTTAGTGTTGGATTACAACAGGAGTCAGTATTAAGCCCATTTTTGTCTGTCCTTGTAATGGCTGTCTTGAGTGAAGAGATCAGGAATGAAGAGCTAGGTTGTTGTGTGCCGATGATCTGGTGATTACTGCTGAAAATGATGAGGACCTACTGAGAAGGGTTGGAGAGTGGTAGGAGTCATTAGAGAGGGGTGTTTTAAAGGTGAATGTGAATAAAACAGGTTTTGGTGAGTAGTAGGGAAGATAGAGACAGAATAGTGATACAAGTAAGAAGCTCGATTATATAACAGGTGGAAAATTTTAAATACTTAGAATCTACTTTAAGCTAAGAGGGAGGACGTGAAACTGAAAATAGACAGTAGGATAAACGCTGCATGATGGAAGTGAAGCTGAAGTAGCATGTGATAAGAAAATGCCAATCAATCTAAAAGTCAAGATCTACAGCACAGTGATAAGACCAGTGTTAATATATGGTTCAGAAGCCTGGGGTCTAAGAAGAAAAGAGGAAGTAAAGCTTGAGAGAACAGAGATGAGAATACGAGCATTAAAAATGGCGGAGGTGGGAAATGGTCATGTGAAATGGAACTTTCGACAGACATGACTGAAAGATATGTGTTACAGACTTTGGAGAAGTTGGGGTTGGATTGAGACTCGGTGGGGGACTGAAATAATTAATCCCTACCTGTCTTGTTTGCTATGCAATTAATTACTTTGATTCAGGGAATGCTAAATGAGTTTAATATCCATTTTCTATTATTTCATTTTACTCTAATCGTTGTTAAACTTGCCTAATAGATTTTAGTTTTTGGAAATTTAGGATTTGATTTCCACACCCTAGGGGTAAGTCTCACCTTTGAACTTAATAATGGTAGCGTTGGCCATCCTGAAAGAACATGCTTAACATACACAATAAGGCATCTCCAGATCAGCGAAGGCAACTGAATTAAACTCTGAGCTATAAAAAAAAATGAAATTTATCCTAGGAACAACATAGCTCTATCTATTGAGGTAATTGGTTTACTAGATATTTGAAAAAATACAAACGCCTTATAGAGAGATCAGATTGTTCTCCAACGACATATGGTAACTGAACTAAATTCAAAAATAAAAAAAGAAAACTCCTGCAGAAAATGAAACACTTCCAATCGAACATTGACATGTTCATAAATAATTACTAAATGTCACATAGTAAAAATAGTCTCTTCGCATTTACTAAAGTAATCAAACATTTCCATGGGGCGGGGCTTAGTCACCAACTAGAAGAGTTCCTGTCAGAGGGAAGACATGGCCCCAAATGGATCCAGTAACAAGAAAGTTCGAATAAAAAGGAAAAATCATAACAAAATAAAATACTGAAAATAAAAAAAGTTCACTGCATTGGTATATCAAATAGAGAATATCCAATGTAACACAGACACTGAAAACAAAAGTATTAGCAAAATATTCACAGTCCCTTTCGCGCTCTCATTGCGCCACTCATATTCTAAATTCGAAGTGAACAATAAGTCTATAGAGACCCCTCAAGCGAGCTATGGTGTCATATACAGGCATACGAACTCTCTGATAAGACATTTCCCCTTAGTATGAAGTCACTTACACGTAACGAATTTGTTAAGAGGGAAGATTCCGTGATGTCACCCATCACCTGTCATTCGAGTGACAGACATGTAAGTGTCACAAGGAATTCACGGACTGATCATGCTGCTAGCATACTTCGGATCACACACATTCAATTTTTCGATCTCCCCAACTGAGATTCTGCTATCTTTTCAAAGGTCGACAGATAGTCAGCTAAACCAGGTCATGCACCTATATAAACAATGAATATAATATGTGTGTGTGTGTGTGTGTGTGTGAGTTTGTGTGTGTATACATATATATGTACACACACACACACACACACACACACACACACACACACATATATATATATATATATATATATATATATATATATATATATATATATATATATATATATGTGTGTGTGTATGTGTGTGTGTGTATGTGTGTGTTTGAGTGTGTGATGTGTGTGTGTGATACATATATATGTATACACACACACACACACACATATATATATATATATATATAATATATATATATATATATATATATTATATATATATGATATATATGTATATGATATACAAAATATACCTTTATATGCATACACAAACATCAAACATATATGTGTGTGTGTTTTATACGATATATATACCTCATTCTAAGAATACAACTTGACAACTTGATATCGATAAGAATGCATTCAGCATATTCGAAGTTACCTCACGCATCTCTGTTGATATCCGGCCGGGTACTTTCTTTGAATTAAACCCAGAAGGAATATGGTCGAATCATGATGGAGTCAGTTGCATTTATCATCTATATAGAAGTGTATTCTAATGGCGTTATATAGAAGTGTATTCTAATGGCGTATTTGTTGCTAAATATTTGTGTAAAAATAATATTACTCGAGCATTCATCATTATGGGTACAAATGAATTTTAAGCAAATGGATGTGTTTTCATAACTTGCTATAACTCATCAAACTTCGAGGTGAAAGAACAAAACTGAGAAACATTACCTCTCATGAACTCTGCTGCAACATATCACGACTGAGAGAGTAGTTTATGACGCACAAGTTGCAACATTATCACTGGAGTTCAGCAGCATTGCAATGCCATATTGCTCTTGTTCTGGGTCTATTAGAAATTCCAAGAAGAGGAATTTGAGGAACTCCTACTTGCTTTTGTCATTTTCATGCTTCCATCGAATGGCATTGGTCGACTCGACTTCCCTTGACATGTCTTTAATGTATAATATACATTTGCAAGTAAGATCATTAAGTTCAACTGAGTTAATCACTTATTTTGGATTCCATGATCATGAAAGTTTGTAATCTCCGTTCTTGCTACTTTTTTTGTGCAGTGATATCAAACACATTACCTTCAAAATAACAGTTCGAAAATGAATTGGAGTTAGATGTTAAATCATTGAGGAACTTTTGAAAGTGATATGAAATAGAATTTGTGATGGCAGCATTATTATCTTCAGTAGTAGTAGCCGCAACACTGTTATGATAAGCATGATGATTAGCACCTTCATAGTTCCTTATTAGACAATGGTTGTGTACTCGCCATTCAATCTGGTAGCCCGAGTTTGCTCCTCGCTGCTGCCAATGCGGAACTAGAGGAATTTATTTATCGTGGTTAGAAATTCATTTATCGAAATAATGTGATACGGATCCTCCAATAAACTGTAGGTCCCGTCGCTAAGTAAACAAGTGGTTCCCAGCCGCGTAAATAAATAGGTAATCCTTCGGGCCAGCCCTGGAGAGCTGTTAATCAGCTCAGTGGTCTGGTTAAACTAAGATGGTCTAACTTTTTAGCGCCTTCATCGGTAATGTTACATTCTTTAGACAATCTCGCAACTATGTTAGCTGCATGAGTTGGAGCTGAATTTTGTTTTCAAAAGTATTGTGGGGTAGAGATTTCCAACTTATACTCAAAGAAACACTGTACTTCTGAGGCTGGTACGGTGGTTTGTGTCATTTATTAGTTCCTCTAAAATCATAATTTCTTCTTTCATTTAGTTTAGTTGTTTTGTAGCGTGTAGGTTTTTTCACTCCATTACCTCTGAATAACAAAGGTTTTCATATTTTTAATACTTTTCTCATATTCTAAAGTATTCATAAAAGAATTACGCTATTGCCCTTAATTTGAACAATTGATAAAAAAATATCATGACGAATATTATAGCAAAAGACAAATATTCAATGCGAGATAGGTTAGAGTTAATCCCATAGAAGCCAGAATAAAGCCAGACTAAATACCTCAAACCCGACGCTCGGCACCCTGTACATCTATATTATTTATATTTATATAATCCTAAAACTCTGAAACGTTTGTTTGTTTGCACGCCCGAAGTTAGACGGGCTGGTGCTGCCCGTAGACCTCCTCCCCCCGCCCCCCCCTCCCCTTCACCCACCCCCTACCCTTCCACCATCCCCCTCCACGTCCCCTCCACTTTCCCTTCCCCTCCTCTCCTCCACCCTCCCATCTCCCTTCCCCTTCCCCTCCCTCCCCAAATTTTCAACATTCAGTCGAGTGGTCCAGTTAAAACTGGTTATTGGGATACTGGTAATGTTGCAATGTCTTCATTAGGTTACAATACACTTCAAACTATGAAAAGATATTAATGGCTTGATTTTCAAGTCATTTTTTTGTATTTTTAACTATAAACCATTATCCATTAAAGGGTTGATACGAATGTTTCTCACAACATCGCAATTCTGTATGAGAAACCTCCAATATTCATTCGATTCCCTCTTATTTATGAATGAATGAATGAAGTAATTATTTAATTAATTAGTTGATTAATTAAATTTTCTAGCCACTGCCTTTATACGAATTACTGCATAAATACACAAAGTCTTAATAGGAATGCTGCAAAGATATAGTAACGAAATGTTATGAGTTATGTTGGTTATGGCAGCTTTTATTCGTTTTAATTGTCCTAGTAATGAAATGATTAAATGATGACGTTACTACTACTAATATCATCATTACCAAATTAAATATTTCCCCCTGCTGAAACAAGGATGAACTTTATGCAGATATCGTCCACAGCTTCCGGCACTTCATAATCTTCAACAAAAACCTTGACACCAGAGTATCGACTTCCGTTACGTACTCATGCTTCATATCTCACCTCTTCTTTGTATACATGCTATCATCCTCCTACGATATCTTTCTTTCCTCGATCCTACCTATTGATTTAGTTTTAAAATTTTAACACCTTTTTCACCAGACAGACTTCGTCCGTTCTCTCACTATCAACGTCATAAGGTACCTACTCCTTCTCTTTAAATGTCTCTTCTGCATCAGACACAACTATCATTGATCCTCTTCTCCCTGTACTGTTTGGCTTCTCTTTCACTTCAGGTCTACTAAGAGAAGTTATAATTCGCCTTTCGCCTGTTACACGTGCGAAACCTCCAGACTAAACATCTCTGTATTTGTGAAACAAATGTAGCTATTACTATTATTGTCATTACACGTTTGATGGCTTGTGCTACTTTGTGCTGGAACCCGGTGCTGCCAGTCATTTGTCTCCCCTGCCCTCCCCATTCCCTAACTACCCTGACCCCACACGGGACGGTCAAACAATAAAGATCCACTCGAATTTTATTATCATTATTCTTATTATTTGGAAGGCGTCCCTCTTTTAGGGCAGCGTTATTAAAAACAATTTTTGTTTCAGTGGCGTTTAGTTTCAATGGCATTTAGCTTGTAGAATCTTCTCTGCTCTTCTAATTAAACATATTTTTCTCGTCTACATCTAGATGGTAAAATGAATTTCCAAAGGGCATGGGGAGATTCTCTCATTTTGTTGTTTATTTCAGTCTGACGTTTCGACGCGCAGCCGGGCTGTCCCCGACACCGAAAATGAATGAAACATAAAGGTAAGCGAGTATTTATGGCTGGAAGAATGGATAAATGTCTTTGCGCGTCGAAACACAGGAGTAAAATAAACAGCAAAAGCAGAATAACTTTCCATGTCCCTTGGAAATATGTTATATCACCTATCTGCAGGCGGGAAGTATATAACAAGAAGAGCAGAGAAGACGCTCTGCAAACAAATAGCCGTTGAAACAGCAATTATTATTATTATTTTATTTTATTTTTAATTTTTTATTTTATATATATATATATATTTTTGCTCTATCACAGTCCTTCAATTCGACTGGGTGGTATTTCATAGTGTGGGGGTCCGGATCGCATCCTGCCTCCTTAGGAGTCCATCACTTTTCTTACTATGTGCGCCGTTTCTATGATCACACTCTTCTGCATGAGTCCTGGAGCTACTTCAGCCTCTAGTTTTTTCTAGATTCCTTTTCAGGGATCTTGGGATCGTGCCTAGTGCTCCTATGATTATGGGTAAGATTTCCACCGGCATATCCCATATCCTTCTTATTTCTATTTTCAGATCTTGATACTTATCCATCCCTCTCTTTCTCTTCAACTCTGGTGTCCCATGGTATTGCGACATCAATGAGTGATAATTTCTTCTTGACTTTGTCAATAAACGTCACATCTGGTCTATTTGCACGTATCACTCTATCTGTTGATACCATAGTCCCAGAGGATCTTTGCCTGATCGTTTTCTATCACTCCTTCAAGTTGGTGCTCGTACCACTTATTACTGCAAGGTAGCTGATGTTTCTAGCACAGGCTCCAGTGGAGGGCTTTTGCCACTGAATCATGCCTCTTTTTGTACAGGTTCTGTGGAAGTGCCGGACATTCGCTTGCTATGTGGTTTATGGTCTCATTTTTCGTATTGCACTTCCTACATATGGGAGAGATGTTATTTACGTCTATCGTTCTTTGAACATATCTGGTTCTTAGGGCCTGATCTTGTGCCGCTGTTATCATTCCTTCAGTTTCCTTCTTTAGCTCTCCCCTCTGTAGCCATTGCCACGTGTCATCTCTGGCTAGTTCTTTAGTCTGTCTCATGTATTGTCCGTGCATTGGTTTGTTGTGCCAGTCTTCTGTTCTGTTTGTCATCCTCCTGTCTCTGTATATTTCTGGGTCTTCGTCTACTTTTTTTAGTCCTTCTTCCCATGCACTCTTTAGCCACTCGTCTTCAGTGGTATTCAGATATTGCCCCAGTGCTCTGTTCTCGATGTTGACGCAGTTCTCTATACTTAGTAGTCCTCTCCCTCCTTCCTTTCGTGTTATTATTATTATTATTATTATTATTATTATTATTATTATTATTATTATTATTATTATTATTATTATTATTATTATTATTATTATTATTATTATTATTCCTGATTTAGATAATTGAACTACCTTGTTCCTCTTCACACATTTCTGTTATTGTTCGGTAGGCCCAATAGCAAATTTTCTTTTTTTTTTAGCAACATTTATTTATACGTATTTTTTCGTAATGATCCATGCTATCCTTTCAATAAAATGCCAAGTGTTTTTCGACGAGAGATTAATCACCAAGCAACTGACGGGATTGAATGTGTTTCATGCAAAGTAAAAAAAATAATGTTATATTAAATGAAACCTAACGAACAGCCAATCCCAATTCCTCATCTTGCCACACTTTAAACCAAGATCAAAGGAATAGGTAAAGGTGATGTGCTATCACCCAAATAGGTGGTCACATATTCTACTTATAAAAGATAATGATGCCAAGTAATCATGCAAATTGAGTTATACGTTTAATAAAAGGGGGAGAGATCAACAGACTTGGCTTACGCTTTTACACATGATCATCCATTCAGGTTATTAGAAAGCAGCTTTTGAAGAAATCGATTAGGAGAAAAGCTCAGTCGTGGTTATCATTTCCCCACATTTTACTACAAGTAAGTAAACCGATTTCTTTTCAACAGATGGATTTCTCATCACCGTCTTGGGTGAATCTCCTTCTTGTCCTTATGTGTGACCCTGTTGGCCTTGACATTTCTAAGACTTCAGATCACGTATTGCTTTTGTTTTCATTGTTATGTAGAAAATGAAGAGAATCAGCATTATTAGGTGATAGGATATATCTATTTATTGACTTTCCCCCTACCCTAAATAAAAAAAAAAAAATGCGCAGATTGAACTTCAAGAAATTTTACGTGGAAGTTTCACAACTAATAAACGAGCAATAAGAGCAACACTGGACTCCTGTGGCCTGATGTTTGATTTCTGGCCTGACTTCGTAGAGGGACAACCATCGGCATAATTTTTCAGCAATCCCGCAAACAAATAAACGCGGCATGAGGAAAAACGAATCTATTAGCGAAGTTGAAAATCTGGCGCCCTTTACAAATGGAATTGGAGCCTACTTGGAAGAGTGTTCCAATTAGCTGCAGTTTCAGAAAATGACTTGTGCCTTTCCTTGCATGCGCAATGATTTATTGCCTTTGTCGCTAAGTATCCAGAAAAAAATCATTACGAATAGTCATTAACCAAGTCAGTGTTCATATATCTTGGCACTCGAAGACAAAACATTGCCTACAGAATGGGCAGCTTAAATAAAGTTGTCATTAATAACACCTCACCTGGCATCGCTGTCTCTTTCTCTCTCTTTCTCTCTTTCTCTCTCTGTCTGTCTCTCTCTCTCTCTCTCTCTCTCTCTCTCTCTCTATCTCTCTCCTCTTCTCTTCTCTGTCTTTCCTCGCTCTACTCATCTCTCCTCTTCCTCTCTCGCTCTCTCTCTTTCAGACCTTCGACCTTTTTTAATATAAAATTTCAGTGAGGTACTTAATCAACTTGTTTAAACTTAGTAAGAAAATTATTTATAAACAATAAATAAAAGGAGAAAAATGGGAGTATTCGTTTCCACTTTCTTAAGTATTTAAAACAGTGTTAAAAGAATTTAAAACTTTCATTTTTACTGTCTTGGTTCTTATTCAAATCCTTCGGACAGGTTTGGAAAAATAAAGATCTTTTATAGTTTACAAGGAAACAAATTTTTACTAAGGGGAAAATCTTAATGTCTTGTGTTAACAGGTATTCTCATAAACTTATATTAGATATTATTCTAGCCATTGAGTTACTGCCTTTGTTTTGTTGTTTTTGTTCAAATAATTATGCAGTTTTCGGCCCACAGAAAACGAATTCACACCTATTACTAGAATATTTAGTTACGAATATAATTGTGGCCTAAGTAAAACAGAAAATTCTCAATGTGAAATACTGCCGTGAATAACAGCAAGAAAAACCCCTATAAATAATATAATTGTCAAGTCAGTGCATGTATAGAGTAAACAAAGTAAGAAAAAGACAAGAGTGAAGAGCTGATTAGATTGATGCAAAGTTCCAATGACATTAGCAAACAAGAGAAGCCAGTCCCAAACCACACACGATCGTATACATACATAAATAGTAGTTTAGAAAATAAAATTAAAAAAACTATGGGAATGATACAAGGGCATCAGAGTACCATTAGTGCCTCGCCTAACACCTCTGGCCTTCGAAAAGGAAAAACAACTTATGGAAAAGTGACAAGCAAGAGACCATCCGTTGATGGTTCAGGTCATTACTGTTGCCATAAGGAAACAGAAACCTACCACCACGATTCACTCTATCTAAAAGAGATCAATTTCTTGCAGAATCAGATATCCACCAGAGAACAGTATTCAAGTAAAGGGAGTACAAATGGCTTAAAACAGATTATACTGGTTTTCTCGCTTATGAATATCTGAGGCCTTACGAACAATACCTAACTTTCGTACTGCATTTGCTGAAACTTTCATTAGATGTTTCTCAAAAGCTAGATGTGAGTCAAAAGTTACACCTAGAATAGTTAAAGCTTCAGACTCATTCAGCAAAGTTTCATTCACCTGAAAGGGAGGAAGGGATGGGAAATCTGTACGAGATCTGCTTTCCATTAGTGTTTTCGATTTACTAGAGCTCAGCCTCACCCCACCGAAAGCACCATTCCCTGATCTGATCCATGTCCTGATTGAGACTGAAAGCAGCTTCATCTCTGATAAGTGGAGAATTTACTGCACACAAAAGTGTTGCATCATCGGTATACTGAACAATTTTGATTTACTGGCCAACAACCATATCTCTTGTATACACTAAAAATAACATGGGAACAAAAACACTACCCTGTGGAACTCCAGACAAAATAGGTTTTGGTTTTCTAAAGATCCCGTCCACAACAACTCACTGCTGCGTTCGTAAATGGAAATCTTGAAGTATTCCTAAAACATATCCACCCACTCTGAGATTTTTAAGTTTATAAATAAGTGTCTTGTGATTTACTAAATAGAAAACAGCATTATACTCTATTTGAATTACTCTGAACTCAAAACTCTTATCAAGGTTCCCTTGCAAATGGCATGCCAAGTCTAAAAGAGAATCGCAGGTACCTAACTGCTCCCTATGTGCATATTGACTATCAGCGAATAATCCTTCCATATACTTATATAGTGGCTTAAAAATAAGTTTTTCAGCAACTTTTGAGAGCATAGGGAGAATAGAGATTGGCCTTTAGTTCTGCAGTCTGCAGATCTGACACTCTTTGGAATAGGAACTGTATTACTAATCTTATGCTCATCAGCAAAAATACTATGCCGACATGAAACTCTATAGAAGCCACTATTCTTGTACAACACATTAGAGACGTTTTTCGCAAAACAAAGGGAAAAAATCATAAGGATCTTCGCCACCACAGCTTTCAAGATTATTCAGAATTTTTAAACAACCCTGTAATGAAAAGCAAATTTTGTAAGAACAGGTTCAGGATGACAAGTATCAGGGAGAGGGATAATATTCTCAGCTGATTGCTTAGCTTCAAAAGATCGATGAAGCTGTTCAGCTTTTCCATAGAGCTAGTAACCAATCTACCATCGTCTGTTAGTAGTGGAGGAATGGAAGACGAGCCTGGCCCAAAAGGAAAATGATGCCCATTTAGTCCACCAAACATGAGATTGAGTAATTCCTGCAAGTTTACTTTTGAAGGAATTATTGTAATATCTCTTGGCTGTATGGATAGTTCTATTCGCAGCATGGCGAGACTACAAAAATAATGTAGTTCCCATTTAAACTATTTCGACTCCACTCGTTGAATTTGGTCTGTTTGTCTGGGTAAGCTCGTCTACATTAATCGTCAAACCATGATTGGTCATTTGTCCTAAATTTGACGACCTTTCCAGTGACATAGTTTATTAAAATAGACATCAGCACTTCATTTAACTTCAGGAACTAATATAGCATCTGAAATATAAAGTGCCTGACAAGCTTCAATAATGGGATCCCAATTGGATCTGGATCTTATCCAGACCGTTTTTTCAATGGTGGCATTTGGAATATACTGATTGACAGATATGGCCATCATAATAGTACAATTATCAGACGTGCCTATATATCCACAGACCTTGGACTTGACAATAGCTAGAACAACTGTGAGTATGAAATCTAATCTATTCCTAGAAATGTGCATAGGTTCCTCAACGTATGAAGCTTCTGAATCCTGTGACTGAGCCATACTAATCCTTTCCAAAAGACGGGCATATATATAGAATCATCGATACTTGGATGACAGTAAACAGCAAATACGTAAACTCTGTAGAACTTACTAAAAATTTTAAAACAAAGAACTTCATGGCAACTACACTCCAGATTTTTCTGAAGATATATAGGTCTTTCAGACTTAGTGTATACAGCCATACCTTGTGGATGTGGGACGTTCCGACGATAAAGTCAGGGTTATCAAATCCTCTGATTAACAACTCAACCTTCGACAAGCATCTCAGATAGAAAAAAAAAAAACATTAAATCACAGCTTCGGGCAAAACTCTGGAGATCAATAAAATTTAACCTTAAGCCCCGAATATTTGAGTAAAGTATTTTGCCTTTTGTCTTACTGTAACAAGCTCAGGGATCAACTCAATGTCTACCAAAAGAATCAAAATTAATAACATAACATCAGCATCAAAACTCATAAACAGACTCATAACAACAGTAACATTATAAAAATCTACAGAAAAACAAACAACAATACCGTCAACAACAACAATATTTACCCTATTTATAAAAAGTCTGTTGGAAGTATAAATAAAAATGTCCATATGGCATTGAAAAAAGTGGGGAAGAAACTGGTCGACAAGGTTGGGGGGTCGCTGGCAAACCTTGTAAGGCAAAGGAAGTCTGCCAGGTTTGCCATAACAACTTGGGGAGGACAGTCAGGAAGGACTTCAAAATAAAACACTCGATAGGAAAAGATCAGGTAAAGACGAAGGCAATTTCTTGATAATCCACCGATCAGTTTTGCTTTCTCATCAGCCTTTCCTACAAACTATTAAAAAAAAGGAAAGTTAATGTAAACAAGCATAAATGTCCGATTGTACTGTCGGGCCATGGAACTCAAACCAAAGACCACAGAAAGCCACGGTACAATAACTAGGCACATTCCAAGGTTGGTAGAACAAGGTGTGAATTCAGAGTAACCTTCTCTTAAAATGGTTGCCTACCAAGGCTAAAGAGGCTAAAGAGCCCCTCTAATAATTAGTTTGATTTCAGTGTCGTTCTCCTAAAAGGGTTGCCATGAAAGCTGAAAGTCTCTTCTACCCTAACTCATGTAATCAGGAAAGTCACACCCTGAAGTGAATGTTGCTAAGAAAATCCCCATTAACCGCCGACCAAGATGTTAGGAGCTTATGTCTTATGACTCATAAAGGTTAATAAAACATATATAAGTTCAGATGAAAAGCAACCACTGATCACTCAGTTCTAAACTGATGAACTAAACACAAATGTCAGATCATGATTTTGTGCTTTTATTTAAAATAGGGTTGTATAAGGCAGCTTTTTTTTAAGACAAATGTCAGTTTCAGCTTAGAAATAGGAATATTTCTTTGCTATTATCAGGTTTACAAAGACGGAATAGGTGTAACAGCTCGTACCTATCTTTCTATCTATCTAGCATATATATTATTATATATATATATTAATATATATATAGATTATATATATATATATATAGTAGTATATATATATATATAGATATATATGGTAGAATATATCTAATATATATAGATATAATAAAATATATATAGATATATATATATATTTTATATAGATACGATATATATAAATATATAATATAGATATATATTATATATAGATAAATTATATATATATATCATATATAAAATATATATATATATATATATATAGATATATATATATATATGTATATATACACATAATATATACATATATATATATATATATATATATATATATATATATATATATATATATATATATCTTTTTTTTTTTCAAGGAATTTAGTGAATCAGTAATTATACATATCACTAATAAAAATACCTAAATCTTAGTCTGGGATTGTACCATTTGGACCCATATATTTGTAAAATGATTATGAAGGACCTTAAAATAAATAAACTACTAATTAATTAGTCCCACATGTATATTAGTTATCTCTCTCTCTCTCTCTCTCTCTCTCTCTCTCTCTCTCGTCGCTCTCGTCTCTCTCTCTCTCTCTCTCTTGCTCGCTATATTTATATCCCATTTTTGTCTTTTCACTAATTTTTTTGGAAAATTTTGTAAAATTCATGTTACTAAGTCGTACCTCTTTCTTTTTCAAAATGCATTGTTTTCTGGATGAATCATCTGTTGACCAAGTGTGTGTCCTCCAAGGCGTGGCTGCCTAAAAATCGCTAATCTTGCCCTTAGGATATTTCTCGTTTCTTTAAAGTGAAATGGATCTTATGCTAATCTTGTAATGTCAGTTTAGATATTAAGCCTACTTTTACTATGGTTTAACTCTGTATGATCAGTTGTGCCTAAGTAGAGGGTCGTGTTAGACCGAAAGTTCTTGGCTCTCTTGCCTTTCATTTTCCTCGTGGCAAATGCTTTTCACACACACACACACACACACACACATATATATATATATATATATATATATATATATATATATATATATATATATATATATATATATATATATATATATATTCACTTTATTTATATATGTACGTACGTATATACATGTGTGTATTACTGTCACAGAAGACCTCACTGATACAGATGGTTCAAGAAGGGAGATTCTTCATCTACAAATAAACCAAGGTATGGTGCAGAGAAGATACTAAAAAAATAAGTTAAAAAAAAAACTATATAGGATTGACAGAACCTCTGAATTATGTTGTTAAATCCTTTTGATATTCTACTCTTAATAGGAACTGAAGGCAATATTACATATAATTTAAATAGTTTTAATCTTCAACGCAGTTATTGGATGTAACCAAATGTTCTGATATGAACATGCAAACTGACTTGGTGCTGAAAATAACGTATCTGCCAGGTAACCTGAGGAATCTTCTGTCGTAGTTACTAGAATTTCAGGAAAATTTGCATTTCATCTGTAGTGCCTGAAACCCCGGGAATATCTCATTTATATTTGATTGAACTTCGCAGCATAAGTCGTCCAAAGAAATGAGTTTAAACTGGCTTTTGCTTGGGGAAAATGGGAAATGCTCTCGTTGCCACAATACTTACAATTTTCCAGCTGCTGCCAAATGCATACGTCAACTCCTCGCAAATATTTCATTAAAGTCATGTCTCGGTAACCGTCTCTCACATTTTTTCAAGAAGAAGTATTATATCTAAGGGTTGATAGGGACCAAGTGACATTACTTTCTAGGATGGTGAGATTTAACAACTTTGGAGGGATGAAGCTGATAATATTCACAAGCGTAAAATAAAAGTCTAGACTTGGCATATATATATACTAATATATATATATAAATAATATATATATATATATATATATATATATATAGATATCATATATATAATATATATATACTATATATACATATATATATAAATATATAGTATATATTTTTAATATAATATATATATATAATATATTAATCTATATATATATATCTATAAATAAAGGTTTTTTTGCCACGAAGGAAAAAAATGAAAAAACGAGTTGGCCGAGTACTTTCGGTCCTATTCGGACCCTTTACTGAGGCATACTGGTTTTACAAAGAACACCATAGTCAAAAGAAGGCTTAATATACAAACTGACACTACCAAATTAGCCATAAGGGCGATTTTCACTCTACAGAGAGGAGGAGGAGTCATAGGCTAGCCACACCTTGAAGGATACCCGCGGTAAACAAGTGATTCTTCCAGAAAAACAGTACATTTTGAAAACAACACGGGAGCATATACAATTTAATATCATGAATTTTTACACAAACATTTTCCCAACAAAAGTTATTATTAATGAAAAGACGAAAGAAAATATAAATATATATATATATATATATATATATATAATATATATATATATATATATATATATATTATATATATATATATATATATATCGAGCAAGAGAAAGAGGGAGAGAAAATATCGAACTAGAGAGAGAGAGAGAGAGAGAGAGAGAGAGAGAGAGAGAGAGAGAAGAGAGAATTAATAACTTTATACATGTGGGACTAATTTATTAGTTGTTCATTTTATTTGAGGTCCTTCATAAACATCTTACAAATAATATGGGATCCAAAATAGTACATTCCCAGACTAAGATTTAGGTTGTTTTATTAGTGATTTGTATAATTGCCGATTCCAGTAAATTTCTTGAAACATAATCATTAGATCTAGCAATTACCGAGGCATCACCCAATTAATACAATGAGATTTTTCACTCAGATGGATAAACAGTGCATTTGAAGTCTGGGCTGTTCTAACTGAATACATATGCTGCTTGATCCGAACACATAAATTTTTTACTAGACTGACCTAAGTAAACGATGGGCAATCCTTACAAGGAATTTTGTAAATGATGTTGTTATTTGTTACGGGACTATTCTTAATTAGCATATCTTTAATGGTATTGTTATAAGAGAACACTACATTAACATTAAATGATTTAAATATTGATTTTATGGTTTCAAATCCACGAAAATAAGGTAAGCTAAGTACATTTTTAGGGGTTTCTTTTTCATTAATAGCAACATTATAAAACTTTGTATGAGCTTTTTGATAACATAAATCAATTAAATGAGGTGGGTAGCAGAGATCGTTTCCTATTTTTTTTATGTATTCTATTTCTTGGTCCAGGTATTGTGGACTCGTGATACGCAAAGCGCGTATGGAAAACAAATAGAAGAAAAAATTGAAATTTTAATATTAAGATGGTGTCCAGAATAAAAATGTACATATGTTAAATTATTTGTGGGTTTTCTATAAATACTGAATTTGCATTGGAAAGATTCTCTATGTATTAATACATCTAGGAAAGGGAGGACATTGTTATTTTCAATTTCAACAGTGAATTTTATGGATGGCACTAAATTATTCAATTTAGACAGTAAATCATTTACATCGATACCACTAGGTAAGACTACTAAGATATCATCGACATATCGGTACCATTTTAAGGGGATAAGTGTGATATTCGGGAGGTGTTGTCTTAATTAAGAAAATTATGTGACTAACGGACATAGGCAATTCATGCAGTACAAGCTCATTACTTAAATATTCTAGCACAGAGTCAATAGGGACTTTTGTAAACAAAGAACATACATCAAAACTGACAAAAATATCGCTAGGGTTTAGTACAATGTTATTTAATTTTTCTACAAGATCAAGAGAATTCCGGATGTGTGAATTAGATACAGTTCCTAGTAGCGGGAAATAAAACAGTTTAGTAAGATATTTAGAGTTTATAAGCAATTGACCCTACAGTACTAATAATTTGCGGGCGCATAGGTTTGTTTTCCTTATGAGTTTTGACAAGGCCTATAAATAAGGTAATGAGGGACACTTTACAGTTAACTGACACAAAAGTTCTTTTTTATCTTATATATGGAATTTTTTGAGAGACAACACCTCCCGAATATCACACTTATCCCCTTAAAATGGTACCGATATGTCGATGATATCTTAGTAGTCTTACCTAGTGGTATCGATGTAAATGATTTACTGTCTAAATTGAATAATTTAGTGCCATCCATAAAATTCACTGTTGAAATTGAAAATAACAATGTCCTCCCTTTCCTAGATGTATTAATACATAGAGAATCTTTCCAATGCAAATTCAGTATTTATAGAAAACCAACAAATAATTAACATATGTACATTTTTATTCTGGACACCATCTTAATATTAAAATTTCAATTTTTTCTTCTATGTTCCTACGCGCTTTGCGTATCACGAGTCCACAATACCTGGACCAAGAAATAGAATACATAAAAAAAAATAAATAGGAAACGATTCTCTGCTACCCACCTCATTTAATTGATTTATGTTATCAAAAAGCTCATACAAAGTTTTATAATGTTGCTATTAATGAAAAAGAAATCCCTAAAAATGTACTTAGCTTACCTATTTTCGTGGATTTGGAAACCATAAAACTCAATATTTAAATCATTTAATGTTAATGTAGTGTTCTCTTATAACAATACCATTAAGATATGCTAATTAAGAATATTCCCGTAACAAATAACAACATCATTTACAAAATTCCTTGTAAGGATTGCCCATCGTTTTACGTAGGTCAGTCTAGTAAAAATTTATGTGTTCGGATCAAGCAGCATATGTATTCAGTTAGAACAGCCCAGACTTCAAATGCACTGTTTATCCATCTGAGTGAAAAATCTCATTGTATTTAATTGGTTGGGGTGATGGCCTCGGTTAATTGCTAGATCTAATGATTATGTTTCAAGAAATTTACTGGAATCGGCAATTATACAAATAAACTAATAAAAACAACCTAAATCTTAGTCTGGGAATGTACCATTTGGACCCATATATTGTAAGATGTTTATGAAGGACCTCAAAATAAATGAACAACTAATAAATTAGTCCCACATGTATATAGTTATTAATTCTCTCTCTACTCTCTCTCTATCTCTCTCTCTCTCTCTGTGGCGATATTTTCTCTCCCTCTTTCTCTTGCTCGATATATATATATATATATATATATATATATATATAATATATATATATATATATACATATATATTATATATATATTATATATATATATTTATATTTTCTTTCGTCTTTTCATTAATAATAATTTTTGTTGGGAAAATTTGTGTAAAAATTCATGATATTAAATTGTATATGCTCCCGTTGTTGTTTTCAAAATGTACTGTTTTTCTGGAAGAATCACTTGTTTACCGCGGGTATCCTTCAAGGTGTGGCTAGCCTATGACTCCTCCTCCTCTCTGTAGAGTGAAAATCGCCCTTATGGCTAATTTGGTAGTGTCAGTTTGTATATTAAGCCTTCTTTGACTATGGTGTTCTTTGTAAAACCAGTATGCCTCAGTAAAGGGTCCGAATAGGACCGAAAGTACTCGGCCAACTAGTTTTTTCATTTTTTTCCTTCGTGGCAAAAAAACCTTTATTTATACATAGCATCACGGTCTATATACTTCGTGATCAAGTTATTCATATATATATATATATATTATATATATATCTATGTATATATATATATATATATAATATATATATATATATATATATATATATATATAATATATATATATATTATATATATATATATAGATATATATACTATATATATATATATATATATATATATATATATATATATATGATATATATTATTGTAAGCAAATGACATTGGAGAGAATATGGCAGATTTCCGTTGTAGAGATGAAATTAATCTAAATAATTTTCATTAGTTTAAACAAACATCTGCTACCCCCAATATCCTATTTACTTAATTATTCTTTTTATTATCTATTTATTATCAGCAAATGCGCGAGGTCACTGAATTTTTTCCCTGTTTGGTTAAAAGTGGTTCATCAAGAGTTCCTTCCTCCTACACATAATGAGAGCAATAAAATTTTATTCTCGTTAGTCCATAGTGACAAATGCAAGACGCTTCCTCATCCCAGTCCAAGGATCCAATCTCTCTGAGGAGGCACTCGCAGTGCATAGGTTTTGGCGACGATAACGGGTCTAATAATTTCAGAGTCGAAGTAGTGGCCAGGTTACTTGGCTCAGCGAGAACTGCTGTGCTGATAAATGATGATGCAACTCTGATAATGGCATGAAAAGGACAATAAAAAATGTTAACGTTATTGAAGCAGCCATATACAAATGAAAAAAGGGAACGCAGACCAAAGTAAATAAAAAAACACTCGTATTATCCTTCATAATGAGTTATATCGATGGAATTACCTGATCAATTTGAGGACGTTTATCTCATAATTATATTTTGATGCTCCCTGGTAATTATCACTATGCTGGGAAGAAATCCCACAGATTGTTAGATAAACAAGTGTCCAATGTAATTTCAAATAGACTTACTTATCATCCTGAACTTATACTTAAGTTCATCTGAGATCTTTTCCATCAGGGCGATCTTCTCCCTCGACTCTCCTAATTTCCCTCAGTCGCCTCCTCCGAATGACTCGCATTAGAGGGAGAAGTTATTGGTCTCCCATCTAGCACACCTGAATGTCTCACTTTGTCGATATGTATTGTTCTTCCAATATTTAGCACCAAAGATATCCTGCTTAGTTTTTTTGGAGGCTTTGGAAAGAGGTGAGCGAAATTGGGGTAAAGTTATTTCTTTCTTAACTACCGCATTCGTAACGCTGATTTTGTACTAATCTCTTGTCTAGTATACTGTTATAAGAATACATTGCATTGTTTACTGAGATGATTTTACAGCGTTCACATGATTCCTGTGACTAGGTAACATTTTTATCCGATACAATATTTCTTAACATCTGAAGAAACCAAAAGGAAAGTCTAAAGTTAAATATACCCAAAGTTCTTCATGGTTTATTTTTAGTCCCCACTTTGTATTAACATAGCGACTAAACTGAAAGGTTTATTCCAATCCGATAATTTTCCACTACAACTCAAAAAGGGACCACTGACAATCTGAAATCAGTCCATTCCTCTGGTTTATTTTGACCATTGTTGATTTTTATTTATTTATTTATTTATGCGGAAAAGGATGCGAATGTGAAGTACATACATTTTAGAAGTACTGAAGGCGTTTTGCAGACCTAACGTCGAGAAGTGTTGAAATAAAACTAAAGTGATCCAGTCAGTGATGTTTCTTGTACAGGAATCCATACATTCTCTTTCGTATTTGTCATACTCATATTTTACTGGGAGTTATTGCACTTCGGGATGGCTGCATCCCACAATAGTCTCTTTATTTTTTTACCTTTGGCTTCGAAACAGATACCATATTTCACAGCTAATGCAGGTGAAATGTCCATTTCCTTTGACCAGTTTTTAATCTATCAGTCTGTCCTTTTTAAGCAGGTTTATTACGTTGCTGGTCATTCTCTTTTAACCAAGTATTACTGTGCTGTCAGTCTCTTTTAAACCAAGTATTACTGTGCTGTCCGTCTCTAACATCCAGGTATTATTGCCTCCAACATTGACCCATCGCCCCAATAAAAGAGCCTACGAACCTTTGCTCAGCCAATAGCTGCAAATGTTATTCCCTAGATTGGTTTGATTGGTGTAAGGTAAGTGAATTAGGTTGTTTGTACCCTGAGTCTATTTTAATTCCACACGTCAATAAACATAACAATATACTATATATATTTATACATATGTATATATATATATAGTATATTGTTATGTTTATTGGCGGGTCGAAGAGTTTACTTTACATTAGTCAGCAATTATTAAAGTCCTTTTGGCGCTTCGTCGATAATCATGAGCAAAATGAAGTTAGAGGGTGAGACTAAGTACTTAGCTGAGGTGTAAAACAGACTCAAGGGAACAAATTTAACTTGATTTCACTTACTCCATGTTGGAATTCATATATATTATATATTATATATATATATATATATATATATATATATATATATATATATATATAGTTTCGAATAGACACTTGAAAGCTTTCAAGCGGAGAGAGAGAGAGAGAGAGAGAGAGAGAGAGAGAGAGAGAGAGAGAGAGAGAGAGAGAGAGAGAGAGAAATACTCATCGCATTTACTGAACAGTCTTTCACGCATCATATACATCAGCAACAAGTGAGGCTCTGTCAGATACATTTGTAAACTGAAATCATTATTGGAATAAGATGAATAACATGTCAACTGAGCGGACAAGAACTCATTGTTGGGATTTACAGACAAATGGATATTACTGGTTGTTAATGATCAGTGAGCCCCATTTCTAATACTGCAATAAAGTTTGTTATCGGCACATTTCATCTGAATGATATTTTACTAATTAACGCAATCACGTCTTTGCATATATTCCTACTTGCACTTCAAAATCACTTATAGAAGACTCAGTTGATATTCTTCGGAATATGAAGAATATATTATTCCTAACATTCTCCAATAATCGATTTTCCTTCCTAATTAGAAAACGGTCATCGGGGTGTTGTAAATAAATGAACAGATGATCTTCACGGACATAAAGGATCATAACTTTCACTTTCTCTACAAAACCTTCTACTGTGATGTCTCTGGGTGTTGCAGCCGCGATGATTTGTGTTACCTTTACAAGGATCTGATGCAAAGCATTTTTTTTTATTATTATTTTCTTATGACTGATATTAAAGTAATGGACTCTTCTTGTTGACTTCATTAAAGAAATTAATACTAATGTGTGATTAGCAATATGTAATTGTTATAGCAATTAAACATATTATTATTTGAATATTACCGTCATATAATTCAGTATTATCAATCCAGTTTATTTATACTAGATGGAAGCAATGCTAAAAAATAATTATAATTACTGTAGTCCTTTTATTGATTACAGCAAACATAAAGTGAAGAATAAAAATCATCACTACGTAAGTGCATAGCTTATTTTGTTTCGTTTTTAGACGACGCCAGGAAAGGCTGATTTTCATTATTTTTATGATTGTCAAATCACCACCTCATTTGAACAGAAGTTTGAGTACATTCAGCAGCACTTTCGTTAGAAAAGTATTTTCACAATTATGCCTATCCCAGTGGAGCTCTCACATCTCACAATTACCCCGAGATCATTGCCCTTCTCTCCATTAAGAGGAGAGTCAGTTGCTCTCTTCACTGCTCATCTTGTCAGAATAGGAACTACAGGAAACGTGTTTAGGCGTAAACATTTGCTATCAGGTTCGCCATTCAGAGGCCTTTCTTCCAGAACTCATAGCAAATGATTTCGAGCAATGGATTTCTTTCTACTTTTTTTTTTTTTTTTTTTTTTTACCTAATGTTCTATATAAGATGTATGCTACTTTGTGTAGGTACAATTGTCCATTCTTATGCATATGGGTTTACAGATTATAAATATAGATCTACAAACTGGTATAGATCTGATATAAAGAGAGATAGAGGGAAAAGTTGTAAGAGGGAAGAAGGATAGAGAGAGATAGAGAGAACAGAGAGAGATCGAGAGAGAGAGAGAGAGAGAGTTTGTTACTTTGAAAAGTTTGCGAGTTGTTCGAACGTTTCATTATTAACTTCAGTTGTTTTCGTGAAAGAAGTTGGTATCTGTAATTAGTTTTTTTTTTTTCTACGGTTGGATCAGTATTAATTTTTTTTTATCCAAAGAATCCAGTGCGTTAAAGAAATCGATTTTTAATAGTTTTATTTTAGAAATTTTAAATATTTCCAGAAAAGTGCTGGTTTTACTGGGCTATTTTCCTTTCTGTGCGAAATACCAAAAAATAAACATGCTTAGAGGAGGAATATTCGTGGTTGTGTGGAGTCCTGAATAAAAGTGCAACACTAGAGTTACACCAGTTTTTTCATCGATCCTTTTTCAAGTCACTGAAATTATTAGTATTTTATTTTATTTCCCACAAGAAACCTTTTGTCATTTCTTTTAATTTATAAGAACTTTATATATATATATATATATATATATATATATATATATATATATATATATATATATATATATCTATATATATTATATATAATATATATATATATATATATATATATCATATATATATATAAATATATATAAAAATATAATTATAATATATATATATAGATAAATATATATATATATATATATATATATATATATATATACATGTATGTATGTATCTATGTATCTATGTATGCATCTATATAAATAATAATTACGGGAAAGGGGGAAAACAATAACTCAACTCACATGAAAACTTGGTTATATCTAGCAAATTAAGCTCACATTAATATGGTCGTACTTACGTAAAAATAATCATTTTCTTTCACTCACGTAACAAAGCTCCTAAGTACCATATCCTATTACTGATGATCCGCCGAGGAAATTATACCATAAATTTATGAACTAGGATACACTTTTCCACTACAGCTAAAATGAAAAGGAAATGATCTGGTTGCCTTAATTTACTCGCATAATTTTACCTCCTTCACCGATCGGAGTTATTAAAAGGAACGCATAGTAAAAAATTATGCAACATTTGAAGGGTGTTCAGGAAGCGTGGCGTGTTATTTCCATGGAAAAAGTTTATATCGCTTCTGAGGTCGAAGTTATTACAGATTTTTGAAACGATTCAAGACGAAAATGTAAAAAAAATAATAATAAATTAAGCGTTTCTTACCCTCCCGGATGTGGTTAAACATTGAGCTCTTTTAAAGCTGTAGTTTCAGAAACAGTTTTATAGATTAAAGACAGTTTACTAAGTTCCGTTTCTCGATGCTGAAAGTCACCCCCCGAGTAAACAACAAATGAAACATACAGAAACTAATTCCCAATAAAAACAAGAAATATAGTAAAACCCTGGCACTGATTATTATTGGGGAAGAGTCGCAAGACTGTAGGTATAAGTGACATTTCAAAGAAATTTTTATCTCCTTTTTCGCTTAAAATTTTAATGCATGACCTTTCGTTCTTACCATTTCATGATATTAATAGTTATTGAAAACCATTTCATATGGTAACGACTGAGGGGTTCGGTTTATGGTTTCTACATGAATTCAAGTTCCTGAACTTTTTTTTTACAGATCTCCATGTCTCCTATAAAATTCATTTTCTGCCAGAGCTGTTGGAAATAAAGGATGATTACGAGAAGAATGGAGATACAAAATGTGTACGTAGTTTAAAATAAAATTTACACAATTAAAACGACCTGACGTTTGACTGAATACTTTTGAATGATGGGCACACGCAAAAAGAAGAAAGTTTGTACTGAAACCTGATTATAAACGTTTAAGAGTTACTATTAACCTCTTATTATTAATTATTATTATAAGGTCAGCTAACTTCACTGATATTTCCTGACAAAAATAGTAGTACCTGTTTTATGATTTTTTTGTTTAAATAAGACGGCAAAATGGTGATAAGTAATATCAAGAAAACAAACTTTAACCTTTACTAGACTAGAGGTAATGCAAGTGAAAAGCGAGGTTTTATGATTGCCCTCCTAGTTTGCGGAAATGCCTAGTGGTTTAAAACGGCACAGGTTTATAAAACAGCAAAGATGAGCAGACTTCCCCTCATTTTCGTGGCTAAAATAGTGCTGCAGGAAGTCCCACGCTAGATCGTGAGCACTGAGTAAATTTCAAAAGCACTGACCCTGTGGGTTTGATTGTGGGGGTTGTGGGGACTCTCATAGTTCTACCTAATGAGTTTTTAGCTGTTATTGTTCTTGGTGCCCCAGTGGGACCTCCTGTCGGCGAAGGGGATCTTTGTGCATATGATCATCTCTATGATATTGAGCGACAGCCCAGTGGCATGTCCCTGACCTCTGCAGCTCATTGAATCTTTATTTAAAAGTGTTAAAAAGTCTCTATTAGTACTTTGTACAAAAATATATATACCCATAAATGGGTGTTATATTTTCTCATATACAGACTCGCTTAGATTTTGTAAAATACCGTTAAAATAATAGGGACAGTTTAGAAAAGAAACAACTTCACCGTGTAGAGGTCAAGGCCTCAAGTGTTAGTCACGGCATAACAGATATCACTGGCAAAACATGACCCATCTCCATGAGTTCGTGATTCCGGTCTTGACACTGACCATATGTAGTTAAGGTCCGACCTTCAACAAATTATGCACAACCGTAATGACCTGCCCCCTTACCTCAGACATTCACGAATGACCTTTAAACATTTTAGCAGAACAGAGTTGACCATCACAAGAGTAAAGGAATTCTAACCAGATTATTTAATACCCAGCTTTCCTCGACTTTAAGGTTGCTTATTACTTCTTTGTTCACAATGCCCTTTCATTTGTTCATTGTTATAATTTTGAAATATGATTTGGAAAGCTTATGAAAAAATCCTTCAAGCTGAAGAGTTGCCATGTTTATTTAACTTTTAATATATATATATATATATATATATATATATATATATATATAAATATATATATATATATATATATATATATATATATATATGGTTAAAAAAGGCGCCTTTGAAGGGACCCATTAGATGGTCAATGGGTAAAAATAGTTTATTCTTTTGTCTTATTTAATAACAAATGTTCGTCGTCCTGTTACTCATTCTTCAATTAATATTCTTCCTACAAAGACTTGCCAGCTATCAGAACTAGCCTGCTTCATTTAATTTGTGGTATGGAAGAAAGGGACTACATAATTCAAGAGTTGTCGCTGGCTATTCGTCTTCAGGAAAGTGATGAAATTGAATTTGAAAATCCATAATGGCTGACCAAATGCCTAAAAGGACACTAGCATATAAAGAAAAATAAAGAAATATACACATCAAAAGTAGAATAAAAAAAAATCAGGCATTCACTTTACCGATGAATAAATAAATAAATATATATATTAGTGCTCCATCTCTGCATCACAAGATATTCTTTACCTGTAATGAACAACAGGCGTGCTATATTATCATAAGATATATTATCAAAGGAAGACGCTTAAAAAGACAGCGAATGTAATAAGAATCTTGGTGTCTGTTTTCGTGTGAATTTTAACCTCAAGGGATTATTTTATGTGCTATATCCTATATTTGTTCTAATATTCCGCTGTCCTGAAAATATGCTCAAGCTGACTTGAAAGGCATAGATATTTTACAGCCAGATTAAATGTGCATTACCGGAATAATAGACAAAATATATTTCGTAAGTAATCTCTTTCAAATGGCTATGAATTCGGAGCATTTTAGAAGGACGCTCTCGTGGAAAATAGGAAACTTACCAACACAAGGACGAGATACACCCCGTTAACTGCCAAATGATCACGGGGATACAAAAACAAATCAAGCTAAAATTTTAGAGTTAGTGTGCAGTATATCTGCAGGGACATCAACAGATGAAACAAGTTGGCACTGTGACCATCCACAGTTTGCCAAAGCAGAGAGTTGCACTACAAAGGGTACAAACACTAACCTGACGTAAAAGGTACTCATCCGATGAAAGGAAAGCAGCCAGAAAAAATCAATTTGGGGGTATGTGGCACCTTCCCTTTCATTAATTACATTCCAGAGCCTCTAAGATGCTACAACTGAGAGCAGAGGCACCAGCTCTGCCACACACCAGACCTAGACCAACCGTGCACACCTTGAAAACTGTCCACCAGCCCAAGAAGGAAACTCACCTTTCCTGATCCTCCCACTTCATTCGTAAACCCAACAGCTACATACCATTCTCTCCCAATCCTACAACAAGAACAACAGACCCAGCAACCCAAAACCTGTTTCCCCTTCTCCCTGAGCCCACAGTTATAACAATATCCTCCCAAAGCTGAAAAACAACAGATACATTCTATACACTAAGGATTCTCCACCTTCCTGCATGTTGCACACCTTTGCTACACACCTTTGCTGACATGAGTGGCATCCAGTACCAAGATGATATCACCACTGACGAAATTGCCAGGTTCCTTAATATCGCTGCAAACACAGCCTTGTGCCAGCTTCATTCTCAGTACCAGCATAAGATTTATCTCCAGTGCCAGTGTAAGTGCCATCACCAGTGCCAATGCTCAGAGCATACCCAATGCTAGTGTCAGTGAAATAAGAAACAGTGACAGTGCAAGTGGAGTAAATAAATGCAATGATATGCAAACCATCAAAATCTTACAGTGGAACATTCTCAGTGTAAACCAAAAATATGCATTCTTACAAGCATACACACAAACTCAAAACTATGACATCATTCACCAATCCATCAAGTCAACACCTATACTATTTATAAGATGTTAATTTCCATAAGTGAGCTTGCTAAACAGTGGAGTGCCAATTCATCTATGTCTTTTGTAATCTCAGCCTCAAGGGAGTAAGTAGCATGAAACCCTTACAAGTGATCCTATGTTCACTGAAATTGGCCTACAACACTGCCTCCTGTACTGCCTCCCCCTAGAGAGATGGATAGTAGGTTAGCCAACTGGGTTGTTATTTTAGAAACCAAGATGATATGGGTCATAAACAACTTGAAAACCCATCAAATAACATACAGCTCTTCTACAAGTGCATAGGCAAACTTACAAAGGCAGCAAATGCCTAATTGCCAAGGCTTAAGTAAGCTAGGGCCAACCACAAAGATGCATGGTATTACTGTGAAAGAGTGAAAAAACTCAAGGCCAGAGTCAATAGAGTCAGAAACTCTTTAGGTAAAATCTGTCAGATGACATGCAGACTCCTCTGCTAGATAATGGCCATGACAGCACGGCAGAGACAAAATTGATCAAACTACATCCATGGTACTAATGATGTGCCAACATCAGCAGAGAGTCGGCAGTGACCCAAATCTGGAAATTCCTTCCAAAACTTGTAGGAAAGAGCAGGACACTGCAGAGTATCCATACCAACCCTCAAGAGGAAGCTGATAACTTAGCCAGGAACTTTTCAGGGAAAACAAAATCACACAATCTTCCTCAAATGACACAGGAAACAAAAGTAGTGAGTTTACCCCTTCAAGATGGAGAGATCAATGATGCCTGTGCAGAGTTACCTTCACTACTGATGAACAAAACAGTACACCATGAAAGGGGAAAAGAGATAACCTCTTCCTGGTTCAGATGCAATCACTCGCAGTATGTTGAGGCACATGAGTGACTCTGCCAAGCAAGTATATCTCCTCCTGATAAACAAGATGCATGCAGAGCACACCAGGCTGATGCAATGGGGGCAGCTGGATAAGCAACCAATTCCTGGCTCGTACAGCCAATATCTCTAATCAACTGCACATAGAATCCAAAAAAATGATCCTAAACAGGATCATATGAAAGGTAGTGCCCTTACTCCCTAGGCTGTATGCCTATAGGAAAGGGGTTAGCACTCATTGAGTGCCTCATAGATGTTTTATGTACCATAAATGAGCACATAGGAAAGGTATATGATTTGGCAAACACTGCAACCATCCTCTGCTCCCTAGCCCAGAAGACAATCAACCTATTGGCATGGACAAAATGCTATGTGCAAGGCAGAGAAGCCAGAGTACTGTTCTAAGGCAAAATGTCTGAGTACTACCATCTCAAAAATGGCACTCCCAAGGGAGGTATTCCAATGTCCTAATGGAGAATGTAGCCTACCTAGAACTATCACAGGGAGTGAGGTCTTTATATATGCTGATGAAGTTTGCAACGTCAGCACAAGACCTCGAAGACCACGCCACAAGATGCAAGAAGCCTTTTAGCAAGTAAAATCCACCCAACCTTCTGCTTAAGGTTTGGTGAACAGCTGCATGTACCTTAGAATCTGCATTGCAAACGCACTATCTCCCGAGAAAGAGATACAGTTCCTCAAGGTCAAAACAAGAATGTGACTCAATGCTCTAAAGACAATAATGACTCTACAAGAAGGAACCACATATATACTCAGAAAGTTCTATGAGCAAACCATCTGGGCACAAGTAGAATAGGTAGGACCAGTCCTGACAGTCTAAGGAATGATCAGCAGCAGAGGCTGGAGATCATCCAAAACAAAGCCATGAAACTAATGCTGTAGACAAGAATATGTCTTTTGGCAGTGATGCAAATACAATCTCTCACCCACAAGATATGCCAAAGAAATACTGCTATACTATACAAAACTATCAGAAGTGACAAAGATGGACTACTAGAAGATAAAATGTGTGCAGCATAAACCTGCATGAGGAACTCAACCCTCCTAAAATGCTTGCCTGCTGTATACTCCAAACCCTGAAACAACTAGATACGCAGGACACTGTGAAATTTATGACGATGGACGTCCCACTTGAGGGATAGCAAGACCCAGTCCACTACAATTACACTGCTACAAGCAAGCAAAGCACTATGCAAAGCATCACAGATGAGGACTGCAGAAGAAGAAGCAATCAGGAGTAAAGCAGCTGAAAACACAACACATGGATGGATCAGTTGATCCACAAATATTAGCAACAGCAGTAGCAGTGGTCACCCAAAACTTGAAAGGAAGCTGGAGGCTGTCCAACAATGTTTCCATCCTACAAGCCGAACTAATGGCAATATTCAAAACCTTAGAAGACTCATCTAAAGAGAAGGGCACACAACAGTACACACCGACTCCCAAAGAGCAATCCTCACGCTCAAAGTGAGAAAACCAAAAGAAAATGTGACATTGATACCAACAATCAAATCATGGCAGTCACATCAAGCTGCTGGCAGGAGGGTCATCTCTGCCTGGATACCTAGTCATTTGGGAATTCTGAGAAAAGAAGACACCTTAGCCAAAATTCCTCTTAGTTACAGTACAGTGAGCATAAAGATGCAACCATCACTCATGCAACTGAAAGAAATAGCAAAAAGATATCCAAGAAGAAAATGAAGTGTGACAACACTATTTACAAAATTCAAGAACTCCCAAATGGTACGTGGACATAAGAAATCTGAAGCCTCACAATATCAACCTGCAAACTACCAGAAAACTCTCTGTTATCACACACAATCTAAAGCTGAGATATCTGTGAGGTTGGCAACTGATTGGGAATAATAACAAGCCATCCCAGTAATGTGACCAGCTGTGAATCAGCCCCTTACTGGGCACTGGCACAGATAACTAGACACATCTTGGGTATCATAGGGACACAGGGAACTTCCTTATGTCCCCATCCACCTTCCAGGTAAAATGATAGTAAGAGGAAAAGCAAAAGCTGTTCATTTCTATGCATAAAGTTTTCTTCTATGGCCCCCTCCCAGGTTAAATGATAAGTGGGACAACAAATGATGCTTATTTCTGTGTATGAAGTTTCTTTGTGTGTGTGTGTGTGTGAGTGTGTGTGTGTGTGTTCATATCAAACACAAGCTCATTTCCTTTTCTTTGTCAGCACTACTACTAGACTGGGACTCACTGCCATAAACTTGTCTCTTCTACCAATGGGTACTATAAGGTTCAAAGGGATTGCAACTCTGCCTGTCCCCTCTCTTTCATCTTCACCAAGTAACTGCCAGAAAAGCAATGTTTCTTGTCTTTTCACAGTTACAGGATGCTATGGGAGTAAAAGCATATGCCAGTACAAGTCTAGCTTAATCTTAACAACAACCACAAATGACAGTTTACTCCCGTCTTTCAGCATGATCTTGCTCAGCGGTGGCTGAGTGAAACGTGGCCTCAAACACCTATAAAGATTTTCTCCTGAAAAAGGACAACTTCACGGATGATGAACCAACCACTGAACTGTGTAACTGATAATTAATTGTGTATTCATCTGAAATAAAGCAAACTTAGTTTGCAAACTGCTTCAGGATGTTACTGGCAGAATGTGGTAACCCAGAAAAGTAATTAATAATAATAATGTAAGCCGCATAATCAGCATGCATACCATTACATTCTTACCGAGATTCATACTTCCCCCCACCCCCTTTTCTTCCCAAGCTCTTTGTTCTTGACTCATATAAAGATTGGTTGCCTTTCGAATTTCTTGTATCTATTCTAGACAAACGTTTGCCAACGCTGTAATTACTTTTACTTTATCATAATGAGAAAAATTTTCTAATTATAAAAAAATACACAACGACAGCTACGATAATTAACAGATACTGTGAAATCTTACACAACATGCAACTTTATCATCCAAGATTATTAGCAATTTTATCATGATGTGGAGAAACTTTTGCTACTGTTTATAGGCAATTAACCGAATGCTTGTAAAGGAATAATTTTGAAGTCACATTAGAAGAATTTTTGTTGCTCGCAGTTCACTCCCTGATTAAATGTCTTCTTTCTCTTTCAAATTTTCTGACCTCGAGCTTCGGTTCACGTTGTTGCATATGTTGTTGACAATTTCTTTTCGTAAAATTTTTAACTCTAATATCTTTAGTTCTGGTACAGTACGTACTGAAATTTAAGTGTGGAAATATTCTAATTTCCGTGAACAGAAGACAAAATCTTATCTACTAAGACTTTTGTCCTCAACTGATTTAAAAACAAATTGCTGGAACGTTTGCATCACCCATTAAAATTTTATCTCGAACATTTCCTTTATTGTTGTCTCAATTATCTCATTATTCTTAAATTAATCAAACTCTCCTATGGTAAAATAAAAAGTAAATAAATAAATTCAAGCTCAAACAATATTCCAATAAGATGCTGAAGCTTTTTCTTTGTGTTGAATTGGAATAATTAAATAAATTATACTAAACGAGTTTCAATCTAAGGAATACAAACAATATCTTATAAGGAAATATTATGATAAAAAAATATTATGATAAAGAATCTTTGCCTGACGAAAGGACACGGACTGAAATTTAATTAAAACCTGAATGTTGGGCTCATTTAAAGTAATCTTCATACACACATCAAAAGGACCCTGATGAACTGTCTTTGGAGACATCTCATTACTCCAGCATAGATCAAAGGATGTTGCTATATACTATAACATCACCAAGCCCCGAGGTAAGGAATAACAAGAGAGTTAATTATTTGGATAATAGATGACCTGAGAAGCTCCCTGGAAATGTAAAAGAAGAAAAAATTCACTAATATATAATATATATATATATATATATATATATATATATATATATATATATATATATATATATGTATATATATATATATATATATATATATCCACAGGTGAAAAACAAGAAGAGACAGGGTGTAGGTCCTGACCGGTTTCGGCTTTATTTTCAAGCCATTGACAAAGGACTGATACATAGTATTAGAATTCACAAGTATATTTACTACAGAGACAGTACTGACGAACATACACACAACCGTTTGAGACTGGAGATCCAGTCAAACAGTTGTGTGTATGTTCGTCAGTACTGTCTCTGTAGTATATATATTTGTGAATTCTAATACTATGTATCAGTCAATGGCTTGAAAATAAAGCCGAAACCGGTCAGGACCTACACCCTGTCTCTTCCCTTTTTTTTCACCTGTGGATATGTGTGATAAAAGAATCACATTCTAAAGTGATATAATCATATATATATATATATATATATATATATATATATCAATATATATATATATATATATATATATATATGTATATATATATATATATATATATATATATATCATAATATATATATATATATATATATATATATATATCTAGAGAGAGAGAGAGAGCGAGAGAGAGAGAGAGAGAGAGAGAGAGAGAATGCCTGGCAACCATCTCCAAAAATATGGGAAGCAACAATTACATATTGTGGAAGGGAGGAGACAGCCACTGACTTGCTAAAATTCTGCAGACCTAAACAGACTTGCAACAGGAGGCTTTGCATCTTCGGTTCAGACGACAATCTTTCCGGGGTTACCTGTCGCTGTGACTAATGACGTTGTTTGATGCTTCAGCGTGTATGGATGAAAACTAGTTTCGAGATTTTGGATCTTTCCTCGATAGTATCCCCCAACAAAGGTTCGTTATTTAGGACTAATATTTTTTGGGAGTCATTATCTTTAAGATATCTACGGGGTAATCCGCAACGAGCTTGTACTAAACGCCGCAAAAATGGATACGTACATGGTTAAATTTAACCCGTGGGGACGCTATCCAGGAAAGAATCGAGATTAAAAAATAATTTTTTTTAGTCCTTTCCATATAAGCCAAATTAGGATAATATAGATTTTCTTCATGATACTACTGAAACATATTTTAGCAGCTGAAGGAGATAATTACGGTCAGTTTGCTAAAATGTTCTACAAATGCAGTACACAGTTAAGTGAACTGATTTCCGCAGTTATGAAAGTTATTCAAGACCGTCAAACTGGAAGACTTGTAGATTTATGGAAGGAGAGAGAGTTACAAGGATTAGGATGTTTCAAAGACTTGTTAGTCCATCAGGGGAGACATCATGATTATGTCTAGCTTTCTTTTAAATTCTTCTACACTGTTGCTGTTCACAACTTCTTGTGGCAGTTTATTCCATGTGTCACATATCTTGCATATATAAAGAAGTTCCTACAATGGGATGTGTTGTATCTCTCAGTACTAGTTTTCATCCATTATTTCTTGTTTGGGTTTTGTCTAACATAAGTAGGTTACTGTCTACTTTTGTTATGCCTTTCAGTATTTTAAATGTTTCTGTTAGTTGTCCTCGCAATCGTCGTCTTTCTAAGCCATGCATGTTCAGGCTCTCTGGTCGTCTTTGGTTACCTGATGGATGGAATTAACTTTGTGGATCTTGCTTGTACCCTTTCTAATCTATTTATGCCCTTTCTTAGTGACCAAAACTGTACTGCATATTCAAGATGAGGTCTAACTATTGATGTGTAGAGTTGCAGCACCATGTCCTTGTTTCTGTATTTGAACTGCCTCTTTATGTATCCCACTAGTTTATGTGCCTTCTTTTCAGCTTTTTATGTTTTTGTGGATTTTAAGTCTTTGGTAATGATGACTCCAAGGCCCTCCTCTTATTCTAAACTGTTAATGTCATTCCCAAGCAGCATATAGCTGGTATGGGGGTTGTTTTGTTCGTTTTTGTAACACTACACTTATCCAAGTTAAAAGGCATTAGCCATCTTTTTTACCACTTTCCTATTTTCATTAGATCATTTCTTAAACTTTCCACTATAACTGGGTCTGCTGCATTTACACCTAGTTTGGTATCATCTGCAAATTTGGCTATCTTGCTAGTTAAGCCTACATCAATGTCATTAATGTAAATAAACAACAAGAGAGGGGCCAAGGACAGAACCCTGAGGAACTCTGCTTATTACATCTGCCCAGACTGATTCTTCATCATTTATTACGACTCTCTGTTTTCTATAAGTTAGCCAGTCTTCGATCCAGTCTGCTATTTCTCCTACAATTCCTAAAACTCTAAATTTTCTCAATAGTTTCTTGTGTGGAACTTGGTCAAAGGCCTTTTAGAAATCTAAGTAGAGTATATCTATTGCTCTATTACTGTCATAAATACCAAGCATGTTACGAAAAAACTCCTAGAGGTTTGATAGGTAGGATCTGTTTTGTCTGAAACCATGTTGGCTGTTTAACAACTAATTGTTTCTATCAATGTGATCCACAACTTGATCTGCAATTATGGACTAAAAAATCTTACATATGACCTGCATTAGACTTCTTGATCTATAGTTTCCTGACTCTTCTCTTGGACCTTTTTTGTAAACTGGGGGCACATTATCTAGTTTCTATGCTTTTGGTGCCTTCCTTTGTTCTGCTGTTTTCTGTAGAGTATATATAGGTGAGGAACTATCTCCTCTTTTAGCACTTTAATTTCTCTTGGATGAATCCCATCCGGGCCAGGAGATTTGAACTTGATGAGTTTGTCTATTTTGTTTTTCGTGTCCAGTTCCATAAATATTATTTTGTCCACCAGTTCTGCCCCTTCATATTTGATAGAACGTACTGGTATTGAGGTAGTGTTTTTAATTGTGAAAACACTAGTAAAAAACTTATTCAACAACTCTGCTTTTTCCAAGTCTGAGTTCACCAGGTTGCCTCTATTGTCCCTTAAGGGGACCTATGCTATTTTTTTTATTGGTTTCCTACTATTAATATGAGCAATGAATTTTTGGGGGTTTTCTTTACAAACTGATGCAACTCTCTTATCATCATTTACCTTTGCATTTCTTACTAATTTGTCCACCATTCTAAACAGTTTTTTTTATGCGTGCTTGCCTCTTCTGGTGCTGGGTGTGGGTTCATTGATTTTTGCAATCTGTCTCTTTTTCTTAGTTTATATTTAATTTCTATGTAGAACCACTTAGGCTGAGGGTTGTCATTTGTTTGGGTTCTCGTCATCTTGTCGACGGTAGTCAAATCTCATTAAAATCTTCTCTTTTTTTATGCTGAACATTAATTTGAAATGAAAGGTCAGACACTAGGTTATTTTCTGTTGATAGGATGATGGCTAGTATGTTGCTTCCTCTAGAGGGTTTGTCAACCCCTTGATGGAGGAATTCTATTTTTTACAAAATCTAAGTCTCTTTCCTTCTGCATTTGAATGGAGGTCATCGTGTCCCAATGTACTGCTGCATTGAAATCCCCCATTATTATGCATAGTTTGCTTTTTATCTCTTGTCCCAGTAATGCATACAGCTCCTCGGACATTTGTGGTTGGTTGGGAGGTCCCTACACTAGCATTAGAGTTATCTTCTTCCCTAAACTGTATGGTTGTAATTTTACACTTTATTGGGCTGAGTTGGTAGCTGAAATAACATAACGCCTCCACCTTTTTCATTGAGTTTATCCTTTTTGAATAATTCATAACCAACTATCTGGTAGTCTCCTACAAAGTCTATTGTTGCCTCTTGTATCCATGTTTCTGTGATCCCTATTATGCCTAATTCTTCACTTGCCACCAATGCTTTAAAGAGATCTTTGTTCCGAATAATTTGTGCATTAAACTGCGTTATTCTGAGGGACTTTTCTGTCTTTTCTTTTGTCCTCGGTGGCTTTATTAATTTCCCTTACTGCCACAGTTTCCTGCAGTGCTATCGCTAACCAGATTCTGAGAGCTTTTCGACTTCTTCCCGTGAACGTTCAGTTCACTGAGGTGTTTCAAGAGGTTTTCGTTGAGAAGGTTTCCTATTAGTTTTGCTCTTTCTAAATTCAAGGAAGTTCCATCTCTTTTATATAGCTTTTTATCCCCTATAAATCTGTCCCAAGGGTTTGCAAACCTAACTTTGATTCCAATAGTGGCGCACATTGGTTCTGGGCAGAAGTCCTATAAGAATGCCGTTATCATTTTCTCACGGATGTTCTCTACAACATTAGTCAGGTTTGCTACAAGACCTAATGTCTGGCCAGTTCTTCCATCCTTCAGAAACGAGCCATTTCCTCCTCCCTGCACTACGATTGCACTTTTTCTATTATTATTTTTTTTTTACTTCCTCGGCTATCTTCTTAGCTCCTGCACCTGGATAAGAATTAAATTTTCTATTACTTCTATTTTAAGCCCTGATCTTTTACTAACGTCTCCAATTAAGATTGTATTCCTCTTTCGTTTCTGAGAGCACGGCAAATCTATCCGTTGTGTTGATTCCTTGCGTGGGACAATATTGTGTTTTCTAGCTGCTATCACTCTTCTACCAACAGCTCTCTTGAATTCATCATTGTTATCCTTGTAAGCGTCTTTCTTTGTACATAATCTAGTGCTTGTTTGTTTCGTTATGGTTCTGGCTTGAGAAATTATTTTCTAATCTCCACTATACTCTCTCCGTTTTCTACTATGTAGTTGTTCAATTCGGGGTTCTCTCGCTTAAGGTTTGTAACTTCTCTTCGTAGGTCTCCAATTTCCCTTTCCTTCTCTTCTCTTCTCTTCTCTTGCCTTCGAGTTTGTCCTTTGTCAACTTCTTTAGTTCCTTTGCTAATTCTTCTACTTCCCTCCTCAGTTTAGCTATCTCCTGTTCTTGTTGACAGGAGAGACAGACACTGAGACTTCCTAGCTTTGATGCACGTGCCTCCTTGTAGTCTACGCACCACTTGTTAACACTGCATTTCGCATATCTTGGTTTCAATATTTCTATTTGTGCTTTTAATTCAGTATTCTTGCTAATGGGACCAGTTGAAAAGGGAAAAAAGGGCGGGTGTTTGTCTAAAAGAGGTCTTTCTAAGTTTAATGAAGCTATTTAAATGTCTGTTGGCCCATTATTTAGGTGTTTCTTATAAAATATGAAAATATTGCATGAATTGTGACCAGTCTTCATAATATTCAAAATTGAAAATACTTTATTTTGGTACAATACGTTTACTATATAATTCTGATGAAGCTGCAAGGCTAATGTAGTACTAAATCACCGCCTTTCCGAAGATAACATCTCAGCCCTACAGTGCACCAAACCGACTTCATCTCTGTACCTTCACCTCACTTCTCTAAGTACTATTTCCGTCACCGCTACGTGACGATTAAAGAGAGAGTCTCTCTTTTCAGGCGAACAAGTTATGGAATGGAATATAGAGTTTAGGCCAAAGGCCAAGCATTGGGACCTATGAGGTCATTCAGTGCTGGAAAGGAAACTGAGAGTAATAGGTTTGAAAGGTGCAGAGGGTAGAACCTCGCAGTTGCACTGAAGTAATTGTGTAAGTGTTTACATAATAAAAATATGGAATGTTAGTCCATATATATAAAAGACTAAAACTAAAGAGGTCAACCAGATTGCTTGCAGGAATGTGATCAGACTAGAGACGCTAAAGATGACGTATACAATAAAAGTAGGCTAAGATAACATGCCGTCACCTGTAGTCATTCATTTGTTTATAAACTCTAGTCCAAGCTCCCTGCTTGAGACAACTACCGCGACCTATAATTCAAACGGCCTACGTGATCTGTAGCGTGTCTCATTTGATTGTGTGTTCGTATGTAACTATGTCATCTGATTGTATATTCATATGTTCGAGTTACTATCTGCTTCCTTCATAACTTGTAACAGAGATGGTAGACGAGGAGAATAGAGTTAGTTATCGTCATTAGAAGACCTGTACCTCTTTACCTAAGCTTTATCATGTAGAGAGAACACAATTAGCCATCATCATTGGCAGAAGCGATCAAGCTATCGTCATTAGAAGACTTGTACAATCCTACTTGATCTTCACAATGTAAATTCAGAGAATATAAGTATTTTTGTACTTCGTGGTTTCTACTAGATCCTCACATCATTGCCGAATCATCATGAGTTTAACACATCGTCGTCATAACCAAGAAGATAATACCGACTTCGTAAGTGATCTACAAACCCCAAGACACTCCCATGAATATGGCAGTGCAATACCAACCGACTTAGCGTAAGATTATCGCAAGTCTAACATTACCTCATAGGGCGCCTTATTATACAAGGCAGCAACCCTAAAAGTGGTGGCAGTGGACCAGAAGAACTCTACAACTTCTCCGAAGAAAAACCAGAATAATGAAGTATCATATAAGAACTCATCAACGACGACGAAAGCAACAGATTCTTCAAGCAACTTAGTCTCATCGTTTAGTGAATAACTTCAAGAAACAAACCCGATGTGTCCTTTTTCCTACGGCAACGCAAGCTTCGTCTCTCATTTGAATCATTCAAGAATACATTGTTAGTGAGCATTTCCGGCACTTCAAGAAACAAACCGAACGCGTCTGCAGCAGGGGATCTTCAAGGGTCGAATCATCGAAACAACGAGCACGGGGAAAACTCAAACCGAACCAGGTCATCCGCTAAAGAGGAGGGCCAAGGGCACATCGTTATCGGAACACCGTGACTTCCCACAAAAGCAAGCTAAGTACAATTTTTTATTCATTTGGAGTAACTGAGCGTTTCCTTTGCAGGTCGAATTCGTTATTCCTGTGGCTGAAGTTACGAGACATTCTTAATCTTACTTTTTTACAGAAATTATCTACATCATTGAGATTTCGCTACTGCGAGTTTTTATCTTTGAGTGTCTGTTTCCAGAAGTTCTACTGAAATATCATAATCATAAACTATGTTAATTTTATCATTTTGGATGATTATTAATCCCTTACGTAACAAATCATATTAAACAGTGAATATGCGTTTACGCAGTGGACGTCTGTATTTATACAGATGCATGGATAGGGTCGTTAGGCACCGTAGTGATTAGAAAACACACAAAAACAAGTGGAACACCCGTACAAATCTAGATAAATTAGAGGTAACACTATTTCGGGTCATGACAATAAATGCTCCTTTGCAAAGTCCCGATCGCAGTTTTAGCCTTGAGTTTTTTTTAGTTATATAAAATATCGAACCTCAGTGACTCAACTTAACTTTAAAAATACGGCTGGATTGCAAGGAATAACATGCCTATAAAAAACTTTCATTAGGCTAAATGCGCTGACCAGGGTACCTCACTATTTCAAATTTTAGCAAAGAATGAAGTAAACAACAGCAAGTACAAACAATTAATATTGAATGCAGTAGAAATAACTTTTCTTAATAGTAATCGCTCAATTCCTAATAGTTCGTCATTCATACTTTCGCTGCTTTATACGTAACCAGCAACATAATGCTGAAAACACACAATACGTTGCCGATGGTAATAAAGAGAAGGATCCTAATTATTACAAAAAGAAATAGAAACAGTAGCCCTTTCAGAATCAAACAAGCAAACTCGGTTACTGTGTCACCTAGTCAAGCGGTCAAGGTCAGTCAAAACTGCCGAAGTGTTCAAAGCATAGCAAATTCCACACAATAAGCGACTCTAGCAGAGTGGGGAAAAGCGATGTTGGATCATACATGCCAATATCTTTTTGAATTAAAAAGGATTTTTCCTATGAATCACACGACTGTATCAAGTAATCAGAGCAGGTTCTCGTTTTTTTTAATACATAAGTTATTATAAGTAGTGGTGGATTAAGCCCGACTGTACGCGCCGTAAAAAAATTAGAATATCTTGTATTATTCCTTTAGTACACGTAATATCCTGTATTTACGGACTCACCGTCTGTTGTTCGAACTTCCCTAATGAGAAGTCCGGATAAGCGAGCGCTTACAGATACCTCTATAGTTATAAAAAAACATTGATCTGTATCCAGTGTAATTGTAAGATCCATCTAGGGGTATACAAAATATTATCTTACATCCTGCAAAATCAGGCGTGCTTATCAAAGGAAAATCCTATAAACCTTCAAACATATTAAAATAAAAAAAAGAGACAATTAATCAAATAATAACTTATATAAAGGAACTATACATTTGTCTCATAAATCGTAACATTGTTCAAATGACCCAACAGAATTCTCCCACAACCACAGTCGTAGTTTGCACGCAAAATCTCGAGACGCATGCACCCTCGAATGTCTTAGTGCGTGTAAAAAGACTTTGCTGGGAAATGAAATTTTAATCCTTCCCGACACTCTGAAATATAACGATTTCCGCGAACAAAGCCCTAGACACGGTTGACTCACAGCAACAAGTTAATCTAGTGATCCACAAACGTATACATATCGTGGATACGGAAGTTATAAATATCGCATTTTTTATTGTTGCTAATTTTTAATCCCGCCCAACCAGTCGTAGATGAATCTCTCTGATAATCTATCTAAAGTAATATCCGTAAAGTCATTCAAGCAGAGGTGATTCAGCAGAAATTTTTTTTATCTTTTACCTGAATACCAGGAAGTTTCTCCACTAGCGAGTGATCTCTGGGAGAAAAACGGATGTCATTGAAAACAAAATACGGTCTAAGGACAAACATAAAGCTATATACGTACCTTCGTGTAGAACCCCAATGAAATTTCCAAATAGAGATAAATGACGAAGTTGAAAAATTTTAGTAATAGGAGTCATTAGGAAATCAAATAAGCCCATATAATTTTTCCCTCAAACGTCATGCCATAAAAGATCGGACTTGGCGTATCTGCGTAGATTTCTGTCGCTTAAACAAGGAAACGACTCCTGATAGTTTCCAGTGCCATGTACCGACGACATCTTATCTCTGTTAGGTTAGAATAAATTTTTCACCAGCTTGGACTTACTTAAAGGCTTTTACCTGATACCATTACCTAAGTGATTGTACCTCATATACCGTTTTCAGCACACTCAGGGGACATTATCAATTTTTACGTATGCCTCCGGCTTACGTTGCGCCCCAATTATAATATAGTGTTTGGAGACTTTTAGGGGATACCCTACATGCCTATTGGTTGGTCTTGTAATCTTTTCTAATACCTTAGAAGTACATTCACATAAACTAGAGCTAGTGCTACAGAGACAAAGACAATTAATCTCAGAGTAAAATATCTAAATGTGAGTTTTTAAAAACCGAACATGTTTATCTAGGTTTTATGTGTCTAGTCAAGGTCTTAAAGTAGTCCATGGTAAGGTGTCGGCTATTCATAACTTTCCGGTACCTATTAACGTAAAAGGGGGATACAGCACTTTTGCGCTGTAGTGGGTATTACAATCGTATGCAAATATGTAACTCTTCAATCATGACAGCTCCTTTAACAGATCTTACGAAGAAGAGCGTAGATTGATTATGGTCTAAA
Organism: Macrobrachium nipponense; assembly: GCF_015104395.2. NCBI lineage: Eukaryota > Metazoa > Arthropoda > Malacostraca > Decapoda > Palaemonidae > Macrobrachium > Macrobrachium nipponense. The sequence continues at coordinate 86,821,453 of NC_087209.1, forward strand.
AAGCATCAACAGGCGTTCGATATCTTAAAAGCGGAATAATGCAGCTTACCTAACTTAAAAATCCCTGATTTAAATAAGGAATTTTTTTTTATTGCAACAGACGCCTCAGACCAAGGGGTAAGAGGGATACTACTTCAGCAATATGATAAACAGTTCTTTCCTATAGTTTTTTATCATGTAAACTAAAGCCCTCTGAAAGTAAATATACAGTAATAGGCAAGGAAGGGCTAGGTATCTTTAACTAACTAGTACATTTTAAGTTCATAATCTATGGCTATCCTGATAAAGTCCTTACTGAACATGAGTCCTTTACCGAGTTTTTCAAAGGCTTTAATCACAGTCCAAAAGGAACTCGGTGACAAATGATCATTCAGGTCTTTGGAGCCAAGATAAGATATCTACTGGGAAAGCAAATATCATAGCTGACGCATTTATCCCGTAATCCCCGCACCCATACTGCAAAGAACCCATTAATTAGACTAACAGATATAGAAACATCCGTACCTATTGTTAAAAACCGCCCATCTCAAACAAGAAAATTCCTTAACCGAAGAGATCGCTAGCATTGAATATCTGGGTTGGAGCGCAGAACTGTTACAAACTGAACAAAGCAAGAGTCAACAGACATAACCCAAACAATAAACACCAAACAATAAACACTTCGAACGGAAACAGGGTCAGCGAATAAGCAAAAACAATAAACACTTCGAGCAGAAACCCTAAAGCAAAAGTATATTTAAAGTATGTGTATCAGAATGATGTAATCAAATGTAAATATTATATGTAGGTCCGTGACGAGGAAAACCTGAAGACACAGCAGATGACTAACGACCAGGTAGTAGTAATAATCTCTTTCATACCAATCGTCCTAAACTGGTTGCATTCCGTCATCCATGGGTTTCCTACTATGTCACAGAAAGCCAAATCACTATTTACTGGCCTACAATGCTTACAGATATAAAAAGCACAACTAATTGTAACATGTGTCATGAAAACAAGGGATACACTAAGACACCTGT
>NC_087209.1:86827971-86830471 GCF_015104395.2 Macrobrachium nipponense
TATGAGTGTGTTGAGTGTGTTCAGCTCAGGTCATTTCCAACACTTAGGGTAATGCATTGGAAATAACACGAGAGGGATTTGTTCTTTCTTTTTAGCTTTTCTCTGACCTTACCTGCATAATGCATCATGTCACTCCTCATGAAGTGACATATATACAGAAGGGGTGTCCCAACTCCAAAAGGCCCCGGTATAAAGTAAGTGCTTATAGCCATCTTATGATTGAAGGAGATTGCTTCAACTTTTACCACTTATTCTTCAACTAATAATGAAATTTTGTAAAGAGACAAAGTTAGAAATTTTTCTAAGTTAATTTTTTTGCATTTGAAAAAGTAATGACATCACTTTTCTAAAATAATATTACACTCTTTAAAAGATTCATCGAATTTGGTTCAGTCTTCTTGAAGTTATAAGAATTTATTTTTGAAAAGAAACTAAGTTTTTAGAAAATGGTATAAGAAAACAACTTATTCTCATTTTGTAATAACTATGAAATTAATGCTGCTAGAATGGTGTTTCTTGCACTGAGACTATTTTGTATTCCATGAAATTTACAGTGTAATCTGATGAATTGAACTGTGCTTTCTCTTGATTTATATATTACCTGAAATTTCTATTTGTAGAACAATAAAATCGAAAGGCCCCATTCTATAAAGTACATGACTTTATACCTAATGACTAATGGCTATTACCTTCTAACTTTTGCCACTGAATAAACAACAATCTTAGTTCAGTCTTCTTTGAGATCGAAGCATAAAAAAATAAATAAAGAGATAAAAACTCAGGAAACAGCAAAAGGACAACATTTCTGGACTAAAAAATGTGGAAATCCTAAAAGCCGTTTTTTCTATTATGCTAACACTAGAGAAAATGAAATACATAAGGGGAACAATTATTTTTGAATACATTTTATTTTCTCAAATTTGTTCTCTGTGCTTTTTTTTTTTACCAATGTAAAACAATGAACAAAGTTGTCCATGAACCAGTCGGTAGCTCTAGGGTACTTATCCGCGGCGGCCTAGACTATGGCAGTTGCGGTTTTTCTATGCAGTTTTACCTACTGAACAAGAATTTTAAGTAATATTTATTCGGACGATTGTAATTAACCCCCCAGGGGCCAGTACTAAACACGGCGAAATACATTGGACGGCCCCCAATCCCTAGTAGATGTCGTATCCGCGGTTACGTTCCTTGCAGTCCGTGCGGACTGTTTCTGTAGAAATACCATCCAATCTAAATATTCTTTTAAAGCCATTATTTATAAGACACTGACGTTTTTAGGAGTCGTTTTCGTTCACAGTTCCGTACAAGTGATGAACAAATTTGTCCATGTACCAATCTAAACATTATTTTATGGCAATAACGTTAATTTACTCCTAAAATTGTCGGAAAGAGTCCATAATTCATTTGGAAGTATCCTGAATTATTCATACAAATTTTTTTACAGTTATTTTTTACGATTTGTGGTTCACAGTGTCATGCAAGCAATGAACAAAATTATCAACTAACCAGTTTAAATTTTCTTTGCCATTACACAATGTAATACATGTTTTGTTTATTTGTATTTTTTTATGTTTACATATGTATTTTTTGCCACTGAATTAAAAAATTACATTCGTTTTGATGTTATATCGATAGTTTTTAATTTGTTCTTAATTTCATATTTTCCTGTTCTATACCCAACTTTTCTCTACAGCTGTATGTTGGTTCAACCTATTTACAGTGTTTCCACTTTCAAGGAATTTTCCTTGATTCAAGGAACTTTAGGGTCATCGAGAACTTCAAGGAATTTTAAATTTGAGGCTTAAAGGTTTATGCCGCCTCTCACCTCAAATATTTTCTCGCGCTGAAGTATTCGTTGGTTTGGAGACAACATCAACCCGCCTCGACTCCGGTAATGTAAGTAGCGTAGCATTTACATAAGTCATATCACATTACCTTGATTCATATACATATATCGAGCTACAATGTCCTTTAATATCTAATTCGCTCTACCTCGGAATTAATATATTTTCATATATGCTTAACCGAAGGGGAATTTTTTCTCTCGCGGTGGTGGGGTGGTATAGCTTCCCTGACGTTCCTGGATTTTAATGTACCTGCGTTCGCGCCCAAGTACAGGTAAATCTATTATCGAGAAAAAATTCCCTTCGGTTTAAGCATATATGAAAATATATTAATTCCGAGGTAGAGCGAATTAGATATTAAAGGACATTGTAGCTCGATATATGTATATGAATCAAGGTAATGTGATATGACTTATGTAAATGCTACGTGTTGTCAAAAGCGCTACTTACATTACCGGAGTCGAGGCGGGTTGATGTTGCCTCCAAACCAACGAATACTTCAGCCCGAGAAAGTATTTGAGGTGAGAGGCGGCATAAACCTTTAAGCCTCTCGCGGTGGTGGGGTGGTATAGCTTCCCTGACGTTCCTGGATTTTAATGTACCTGCGTTCGCGCCCAAGTACAGGTAAATCTATTATCGAGAAAAAATTCCCCTTC
>NC_087209.1:86835471-86861241 GCF_015104395.2 Macrobrachium nipponense
AGGCGAGGCACTAATGGTACTCTGATGCCCTTGTATCATTCCCATAGTTTTTTCTTATTTTTGTTTTCTAAACTACTATTTATGTATGTATACGATCGTGTGTGGTTTGGAACTGGCTTCTCTTCTTTGCTAATGTCATTGGAACTTTGCATCAATCTAATTAGCTCTTCACTCTTGTCTTTTTCTTACTTTGTTTACTCTATACATGCACTGACTTGACAATTATATTATTTGTAGGGGTTTTTCTTGCTGTTATTCACGGCAGTATTTCACATTGAGAATTCTCTGTTTTACTTAGGCCACAATTATATTCGTAACTAAATATTCTAGTAATAAGTGTGAATTCGTTTTCTGTGGGCCGAAAACTGCATAGTTATTTGAACAAAAACAACAAAACAAAGGCAGAAACTCAATGGCTAGGATAATATCTAATATAAGTTTATGAGAATACCTGTTAACACAAGACATTAAGATTTTCCCCAAAGTAAAAATTGGTTTCCTTGTAAAGTATAAAACATCTTTATTTTTCCAAACCTGTCCGAAGGATTTGAATAAGAACCAAGACAGTAAAAATGAAAGTTTTAAATTCTTTTAACACTGTTTTAAATACTTAAGAAAGTGGAAACGATTTTCTCCCATTTTTCCCCTTTTATTTATTGTTTATAAATAATTTTCTTACTAAGTTTAAACAAGTTGATTAAGTACCTTACTGAAATTTTATATTCAAAAAGGTCGAAGGTCTGAAGGAGAGAGAGAGAGAGAGAGAGAGAGAGAGAGAGAGAGAGAGAGAGAGAGGAGAGAGAGAGCGCGATGCCAGGTGAGGTGTTATTAATGACCACTTTATTTAAGCTGCCCATTCTGTAGGCAATGTTTTGTCTTCGAGTGCCAAGATATATGAACACTGACTTGGTTAATGACTATTCGTAATGATTTTTTTCTGGATACTTAGCGACAAAGGCAATAAATCATTGCGCATGAAAGGAAAGGCATAAGTCATTTTCTGAAACTGCAGCTAATTGGAACACTCTTCCAAGCAGGCTCCAATTACATTTGTAAAGGGCGCCAGATTTTCAACTTTGCTAATAGATTCGTTTTTCCTTATGCCGCGTTTGTTTGCAGGGTTGCCGAAAAATTATGCCGATGGTTGTCTCTCTACGAAGTCAGTCCAGAAATCAAACATCAGGCCACCGGGGTTCAGTGTTGCTCTTATCTCTCGTTCATTAGTTGTGAAACTTCCACGAAAAATTTCTTGAAGTTCAATCTACGTATATTCTTTTTTGTTTATAAGGTAGGGGGAAAGTCAATTAAAAGTTATATTATATCACCTAATAATACTGGTTATCTTCATTTTCTACATATTAATGAAAACAAAACAAGCAATACGTGATCTGAAGTCTTAGAAATGTCAAGGCCAACAGGGTCACACACAAGGACAAGGAGATTCAGCCAAGACGGTGATGGTAAATCAATCTGCTGAAAGGTAATCGTTTTACGCACTTGTAGTAAAATGTGGGGAAATGGTAACCACGACTGAGCTTTTCTCCTAATCGATTTCTTCAAAAGCTGCTTTCTATTAACCTGAATGGATGATCATGTGTAAAAGCATAAGCCACGTCTGTTGATCTCTCCCCTTTTTATTAAACGTATAACTCAATTTGCATGATTACTTGGCATCATTATCTTTTATAGGTAGAATATGTTATCCCTATTCGTGTGAAACACATCACCTTTACTTGTTCCTTTGATCTTGGTTTAAAGTGTGGCAAGGTGAGGAATTGTGGTTGGCTGTTCGTTAGGTTTCATTTAATATAACATTATATAATTTTTTACTCTGCATGAAACACATTCAATCCCGTCAGTTGCATCGAAAGTGCGAATGCATGGGGATAAATCTCTCGTCGAAAAACACTTGGCATTTTATTGAAAGGATCATTAAGAAAAAATTCGTATAAATATATGTTGCTCAAAAAAAAAAAAAATGTGTGAAGAGGAACAAGGTAGTTCAATTATCTAAATCAGGAATAATAAATAATAATAATAATAAATATTGCTGTTTCAACGGCTATTTGTTTGCAGAGTGTCTTATCTGCTGTTCGTTATATACTTCCCGCCTACAGATAGGTGCTAAAACATATTTCCAAGGGACATGGAAAGCTATTCTGCTTTTGCTGTTTATTTTACTCTTGTGTTTCGACGCGCAAAGACATTTATCCATTCTTCCAGCTATAAATACTTGCTTACCTTTATGTTTCATTCATTCTCGGTGTCGGGGACAGCCCGGCTGCGCGTCGAAACGTCAGACTGAAATAAACAACAAAATGAGAGAATCTCTTCCTGCCCTTTGGAAATCCATTATACCATTAGATGCAGACGAGAAAAATATATGTAATTAGAAGAACAGAGAAGACTCTCTACAAGCTAAATGCCATTGAAACTAAATGCCACTCAAACAAAAATTTGTTTTAATAACGCTGCCCTAAATGAGGGACGCTTTCCAAATAATAATAATAATAATAATAATAATAATAATAATAATAATAATAATAATAATAATAATAATAATAAAATTCGAGTGGATCTTTATTGTTTGACCATCCCGTGTGGGATCGGGGTAGGTAGGGAATCGGGAAGGCAGGGGAGACAAATGACTGGCAGCGCCGGGTTCCAGTGCAACGTACCACGAGCCATCAAGCTTGTAATGATGATGATAGTAATAATTACATTTGTTTCACAAATACAGAGATGTTTAGTCAGGAGGTTTCATACGGGTAACAAGGAGAAGGAGAATTATAACTTCTCTTAGTACACCTGAAGTGAAAGAGAAGCCACACAGTACTACAGGGAGTAGATAAATGGTGCTTGTGACTGACGCAGAAGAGACATTTTAAGAGACGGATTAGGTACCTTATGACGTTGATAGTGAGAGAACAGACGAAGTCTGTCTGGTGAAAAAGGTGTAAAAATTTTAAAACTAAATCAATAGGTAGGATCGAGGAAAGAAAGACACCGAAAGGGCTTGACTGATGTGAAAGTCTTCTCTGATATCGTAGGAGGATGATAGCATATACAAAGAAGAGGTGAGCTATGGAGCGTGAGTACATAACGGAAGTCGATACTCTGGTGTCAAGGTTCTTGTTGAAGATTATGAAGTGCCGGGAGCTGAGGACGATATCTGCATAAAGTTCATCCTTGTTTCAGCAGGGGGAAATATTTAATTTGGTAATGGTGATATTAGTAGTAGTAACGTCATCATTTAATCATTTCATTACTAGGACAATTAAAACGAATAAAACCTGCCATAGCCAATAACTCATAACATTTCGTTACTATATCTTTGCAGCTTTCCTATTAAGACTTTGTGTATTTCTGCAGTAATTCGCATAAAGGCAGGGGCTAAAAAATTTAATTAATTAACTAATTAATTGAATATCTACTTTTTTCATGCATTCATTCATAAATAAGAGTGAATCGAATGAATTAGGATGTTGTGAAAAACATTCGTATCAACCCTTTAATGGTTAATGGTTTATAGTTAAAAATATACTACTAAAACACCCCAATACAAAAAAATGACTTGAAAATCAAGCCATAAATATCTTTTCATAGTTTGAAGTGTTTTGTAGCCTAATGAAGACATTGCAACATTACCAGTATTCCAAGAACCAGTTTTAACTTGTACTGGACCACTCGACTGAATGTTGAAAATTTGGGGAGGGGAGGGGGAAGGGGAAGGGAGTGGGATGGGTGGGGGAGAGGAGGGGAAAGGAAAGTGGAGGGGACGTGGAGGGGATGGTGGAAGGGTAGGGGATGGGTGAAGGGGAGGGATGGGAGGGAGGAGGTATACGGGCAGCACCAGCCCGTCTAAAACCGGGTGTCCAAACAAACAAGCAAACAAACTTTTCAGAGTTTTAGGGTTCTATACTAAATATGAATAATATAGTAAATATAAAGGGTGCGGAGCGTCGGGTTTGAGGTATTTGGTCTGGCTTTATTTGGTTTCTATGGAATTAACTCTAACCCATCTGGCATTGAATGTGTGTCTTTTGCTATAATATTCATCATAATAGTTATTTTAATAATTGTTTAAATTAAGGGCAATAGCGCAATTTTCTAATGAATATTTTAGAATATGAGAAAAGTACTACAAATATCAAAACCTTCGTTATTCAGAGGTAATGGAGTAAAAAAACCTACACGCAACGAAACCTCTCAACTAAATGAACGAAGAAATTATGATTTTAGAAGAACTCATAAATGAAACAAACCACCGTACCAGCCTCAGAAGTACAGCTGTCTCTTTGAGTATAAGTTGGAAATCTCCACCCCACAATACTTTTGAAAACAAAATTGAGCTCCAACTCATGCAGCTAACATAGTTGCAAGATTGTCTCAAGAATGTAACATTACCGATGAAGGTGCTAAAATGTTAGTGCATCTTAGTTTAACCAGACCACTGAGCTGATTAACAGCTCTCCAGGGCTGGCCCAAAGGATTACGTACTTATTTACTCGGTTAGGAACCAATTGTTCCGCATGGGTGGCAGCAGGGAGCAACCTAGGGCTACCAGACTGATTGGCGAGTACACAACCCACTTGTCTAATGAGGAATTATGAAGGTGCTAATCATGATGCTTATCATAAAAGTGTTGCGACTACTACTACTGAAGATAATAATGCTGCCATCACAAATTCTATTTCATATCACTTTCAAAAGTTCCTCAACGATTTAACATCTAACTCCAATTCATGTTCAAACTGTTATTTTGAAGGAAATGTGTTTGATATCACTGCACAAAAAAAGTAGCAAGGTCGAGAATTACAAACTTTCATGAGCATGGAATCCAAACTAAGTGACCAACTCAGCTGAACGTAATGATCTTACTTGCAAATGTATATTATACATTAAAGACATTTCAAGGGAAGTCGAGTCGACCAATGCCATTCGATGGAAGCATGAAAATGACAAAAGCAAGTAGGAGTTCCTCAAATTCCTCTCCTTAGAATTTCTAATAAACCCAGAACAAGAGCAATATGGTATTGCAATGCTGCTGAACTCCAGTGATAATGTTGCAACTTGTGCGTCATAAACTACTCTCTCAGTTGTGATATGTTGCAGCAGAGTTCATGAGAGGTAATGTTTCTCAGTTTTGTTCTTTCACCTCGAAGTTTGATGAGTTATAGCAAGTTATGAAAACACATCCATTTGCATAAAATTCATTTGTAAGGATGGGTGGGATTCCAGTATTTGTGTTTGTGCGTACTTACTGTAAACACTAGTACACTTTCATTTTCTGGTGCGTCTGTGTACCCATAATGATGAATGCTTGAGTAATATTTTTTTTTACAAAAATATTTAGCAACAAATACGCCATTAGAATACAGTTCTATATACCTCAGGGATAACCGACACATAGAGGAAATTACAGATGATAAATGCAACTGACTCCACCATTGATTCGACCATATTCCTTCTGGGTTTAATTAAAAGAAAAATGCGTGAGGTAACTTCGAATATGCTGAATGCATTCTTATCGATATCAAGGTATCAAGTTATGTATGCATATAAAGGTAGATTTATATATATATATAGATATATATATATATATATATATATATATATATATATATATATATATATATATATAGTCAGCTAAATCTGTTCATGCACCTGTATAAACACTAAAATATAACTAGATATATTACATACACACACACACACACACACACACACACATATATATATATATATATATATATATATATATATATATATATATATATATATATATATATATATTATATATATGTGTGTGTGGTGTGTGTGTGTGTGTGTGGGTGTGTGTGTGTGGATGTATTATATATATATATATATATATATATATATATATAGATATATATATATATGTGTGTGTGTGTGTGTGTGTGTGTGTGTGTGTGTGTAGTATATATATCTAGTTATATTTTAGTGTTTATACAGGTGCATGAACAGATTTAGCTGACTATCCCCTGGCCTGTGGAAAGATAGCAGAATCTCAGCTTGGGAGATCGAAAAATTGAATGTGTTTGATCAGTCCGTGAATTCCTTGTGACACTTACATGTCTGTCACTCGAATGACAGGTGATGGGTGACATCAAGGAATCTTCCCTCTTAACAAATTCGTTACGTGTCAGTAACTTCATAATAAGGGTAAGTGCCTTATCAGAGTGTTAGTATGTTTGTATATGGCTCTATAGGTAGCTTGAGGGGTCTCTATAAACTTATAGTTCACTTCGAATTTAGAATTTGAGTGGCGCAATGAGAGCGTGAATGGGACTTTGTATTTTGCTAATCCTTTTATTTTCAGTGTCTGTTACATTGGATATCCTCTATTTGATAAACCGATGCAGTGAACTTTTTCATTTTCAGTATTTTATTTTTTTATGCTTTTCCCTCCTTATTCGAACTTTCACATGTCGCTGAATCCATTTGTGGCCATGTCTTCCCCTTGACAGGAACTCTTCTAGTTGGTGACTAAGCCCCATGAAAATGTTTGATTATCTGAGTAAATGCGAAGAGACTTTTTACTATGTGACATTTAGAAATTTTTTTAGGAACATGTCAATGTTGGAATGGAAATGTTTCATTTTCTCTAGTAGTTTTTTCTTTTTTATTTATGAATTTAGTTTAGTTTCCATGTGTCGTTGGAGAACAATCTGTTCTCCCTTTAAGGCATTTGTATTTTTCAAATATCTAGTTAATCACATTACCTCAATAGACAGCTATGATTGTTGTTCGTAGAATAAATTTCATTTTTTTTTATAGCTCAGAGTTTAATTCAGTTGCCTTCGCTGATCTGGAGATGCCTTATTGTGTATATTAAGCATGTTCTTTCAAGATGGCCAACGCTACCATTATTAAGTTCAAAGGTGAGACTTACCCCTAGGATGTGGAAATCAAATCTTAGATTTAAAAAAAATAAAATCTTTCAGGCAAGTTTAACAACGATTAGAATAAAATGAAATGATAGAAAAAGGATATTAAACTCATTTAGCATTCCCCGAATCAAAGTAATTAATTGCATAGCAAGCTTGACAGGTAGGGATTAATTATTTCAGTCCCCCACCGAGTCTTAATCCAACCCCAACTTCTCTAAAGTTTGTAACACATATCTTTCAGTCATGTCTGTCGAAAGTTCCATTTAACATGACCACTTCCCACCTCCGCCTTTTTTAATGCTTGTACACTCGGCAAGGAATGTTAAGATACAGTTTTTTTAAATCTTCGGACATTTAAGTGTTCAATAATGCCACACCTGGCAACTCTAGAAAGGGGGCGGAGCTTCAAAATCATAGCGTTTGTTGCTTTCTAGATTTCCATTAACTTTACACCATAAAGATTCTGTAGAGGTCCTTTAATAATTCTTGAATGTAGAAACAGGCTCTATATTATTCGTTAATGTTGATTTGGTAACGTCAGTTCAGGGTAGAATATCGATCATCCTTTTTAAAATCTACTGTGAAACCTTATTTATAAGTAATGTTTGACACTGAACTGACGTAACATTCATGCATAATTGAAGACGGATCTTAAACAATGAGAGAAAGTGTTTTAAAATTTGGTCAGTACTTGTGGAAATCGTGAGGAACAATACAGTAAAGAATGAAATATTATGACGATAGAGAGAGGGCACGCAAGCATACGCCTATCGATAGAGATACTTAATTCATTAAATTTACTTTGAGAGATTAAGTGACAATATTTTTTTCAAATTTTTCAAAAGTGGAGAGAGAGAGAGAGAGAGAGAGAGAGAGAGAGAGAGAGCGCACAAGCATAGGCCTATCTATAGAGATACTTAATTCATTATATTTACTTTGAAAGATTGAGTGATAATATTTTTTCAAATGTGCATTAAAAGTGAGAGAGAGAGAGAGAGAGAGAGAGAGAGAGAGAGAGAGAGAGAGAGAGAGAGAGAGAGCACAAGCATAGGCCTATCTGTAGAGATACTTAATTCATTATATTTTCTTTGAAAGATTGAGTGATAATATTTTTTCAAATGTGTTTTAAAAGAGAGAGAGAGAGAGAGAGAGAGAGAGAGAGAGAGAGAGAGAGAGAGAGAGAGAGAGAAATTATAGTATTGGTGACGGACTTGTGACGGGGAAAGGCAGAAGAAAGAGCGGTGAGTCGGTGCACAGATATCTGGGAAACGGGGTGATATGACTGCCATATTATGAAGGATCATAATATTCAAGTTAATTCTCTAAGAAATTCATACCCTAATCTTGATTTCATTCGACAGTTGCCATAACATTCAAAGATTGTAAAAAGACGTGGACAATTTTAGACACAGGCTGCGGTCATTCTTGCTCTCTTGATATAATCTGCACTTTTGAAAATCGGGTTTCATCCACAAATCATTCCCGAAAAAAGCTGTGTTAAGTAAAAATAGTTATTACCACAAATAACTCAATATGTATTGCACAGGCAATTAAAGTTTTATATCGTGCAAATGATGCTGATGTGTTGGGAGATCTGTCAGCCTCGCAGCAAAGAAATGCATTTACGAACTGCTTTGTAATGGGAGCATATAGCCAGAAAATCTTTGAGCTGAGATGCTACTTTAACCTTGATAAAGATTTATGTTTAAAGACGGTAGCTTTGTAAACAGCAACTAGCATTCGATCCATGTCAACGTCAAAGTAATCAAAGTGTGAAATCCGTTATGCAAACCAGTATCCAGTGACTTGCGCTTTCCCGCTCGAATTTCTAGGGCTCCTCCACATAATAGAAAACGCTCTTGCGGATGCAACTAGATTTGCTCAACCTACCTTAGCCTTAGCAACATTGGCTGCCATTGACGTCAGCTAACATTAAACGCTTTGGAATACAAACATGAGTCTGTAGAAGCTAAAAATAATTGCATTCGTCACTTACAATGATACAATAATTTCTCGTTCATGAAGGAAAACGAGTATATATTATCGTCGTGATACATAGTACTACAATCAGAAATTCACATTCTATCTACCAGATCTCTATGAACGAATCCATCTGAGAAATTCCAATTACTTCGGACATATATCGTGTTTTTAAGTACCTGAACGGTTTTGTTTTGCAGTTTTAACTAATATGATATAATTTGCAGTGTATTTTCTTATTGTAGATTAAATTTAGCGATATTATGTCTTTTCAGTAAAAACAAATGGGAAATTCGATGAACGAAAGCTAATGAAAACTGTATCTTCAGTTTTCTTGTCGAGTGTACATACATGAGCATATCCCCCCTAATTATTCATAGGTCCATTGCAACACTATGCTGAAGAACGAATTCATCTTATAATAATAATAATATAATAATAATAATAATAATAATCAATTAATAATAATAATAATAATTGATGTCGCAATACCATGGGACACCAGAGTTGAAGAGAAAGAAAGGGAAAAAATGGATAAGTATCAAGATCTGAAAATAAAAATAAGAAGGATTTGGGATATGCCAGTTGAAATCGTACCCATAATCATAGGAGCACTAGGCACGATCCCAAGATCCCTGAAAAGGAATCTAGAAAAACTAGAGGCTGAAGTAGCTCCAGGACTCATGCAGAAGAGTGTGATCCTAGAAACGGCACACATAGTAAGAAAAGTGATGGACTCCTAAGGAGGCAGGATGCAACCCGGAACCCCACACTATAAATACCACCCAGTCGAATTGGAGGATTGTGATAGAGCAAAAAAAAAAAAAATAATAATAATAATAATAATGGACTATGGTATCAGAACGGACAGGGGGATACGTGCAAACAGACCAGACGTGACGTTGATTGACAAAGTCAAGAAGAATGTATCACTCATTGATGTCGCAATACCATGGGACACCAGAGTTGAAGAGAAAGAGAGGGAAAAAATGGATAAGTATCAAGATCTGAAAATAGAAATAAGAAGGATATGGGATATGCCAGTGGAAATCGTACCCATAATCATAGGGTAGCACTAGGCACGATCCCAAGATCCCTGAAAAGGAATCTAGAAAAACTAGACGCTGAAGTAGCTCCAGGAACTCATGCAGAAGAGGTGTAATCCTAGAAACGGCACCACATAGTAAGAAAAGTGATGGACTCCTAAGGAGGCAGGATGCAACCCGGAACCCCACACTATAAATACCACTCAGTCGAATTGAAGGACTGTAATAGAGCAAAAAAAAAAAATAATAATAATAATAATAATAAAACAGTGTAGAATCACAACATTTCAAACATGTAGACAACAATGATAAACAAAGACATCTGAAATCTTCTTCTTTCCACCGTTCGGTTGACTGATGTACCTCCTCCACTGCCTTCTATCAAAGGCATCATCCTCCACCAAGCCTCTACTCTCTATGTATTCCTTCACTTTATCTCGCCATCTAATTCTCCGTTCCCCTCTTGATCTTCTTCATATAATAGGTTCCTCCTAAGCCCTCTTTACTCCCTCCTCGTCATCCATCCTCAAACATACCCATACCATCTCTATCATGACTCTCATATCACCTCTGTAATCTATACTAAGCCTGCCCTTCTTATTTCATCATTTTCCAATCTCTCAGACAACGATATTCCCAAAATCCACCTCAGCATTCTCATCTCTGTTCTCTCAAACTTCACTTCCTCTTTTCTTCTTAGAGCCCAGGTTTTCAATCCATACATTAACACTGGTCTTATCAGTGTGCTGTAGATTTTGACTTTTAGATTGATTGGCATTTCTTGTTGCATGCTACTTCAGCTGCCTCTTTTCACTTCCATCATACAGTGTTTATCCTACTGTCAACTTCAGTCTCCCATCCTCCCTCTTGGCTTAAAGTAGATCTTAAGTATTCCAACTTTTCTGCCTGTTATATTATCGAGCTTCTTCTTCCTTGTATCACTATTCTATCTCTATCTTTCCTTCTGCCCACCAAAGCCTCTGTTTTATTCACATTCACCTTTAAAGCACCCCTCTCTAAAGACTCCTGCAACTCTCCAACCCTTCTTAGTAGGTCCTCCTCATTTTCAGCAGCAATCACCAGATTATCAACTTACAACAACTCCTTTAGCTCTTCATTCCAGATCTCTTCACTCAAGACATCCATGACAAGAGCAAACAAGAATGGGCTTAATGCTGACTCTTGTTGTAATCCAACACTAACTTCAAAGTTTTCTGTTTCCCGAACTGCTGCTATTACTTTTGTGCTCATTCTTTAATATATCATCTCGACTAGCCTAGCCAACTTTTCTGGTACTTTCCTTTTCCTCAAACACCAAAACATCACTTCTCTTGGGATTCTACTGTATGCTTTCTCTAGGTCTGTAAGTGCACAATAGAGCTGCTAGTTTCCCTCTAGCCTCTTTTACTGTAGCTGTCTAACTATGAATATGGCGTCCACCGTCCCTCTTCCTCTCATGAATCCATAGTGCTATTTCCCGTTTTTACAACCTCTCTTAATCTCTTATCCAGTATCCTCTTAAAACTTCTCAATCCACGCTCTGTTAGTTTAATTCCCCTGTAGTTACCACAATCCATGACATCTCCCTTCTGCTTGTAATATGTACCATTAAACTCACCTCCCAGTCCTTTGTCATTTCTTCATCTTCCCATATAACTTTTAATAAACCCAGCATCCATTTCTCCCCCTCTGTACCTAGTAATGTGATAATTTCAATTTGGAACCCTGATGGACTTGGTGCTTTGCAATTCTTCATTTTACTTAATGCTTTCATCACTTCTGTATCCTGTATCTCCATCACTGGTCCCTCCACCCTCTGTGCATCTCCTATCTCCTCCCCTTCATTTTCAGTATTTAAAAGTTGTTCAAAATACTCTTTCCATCTCTTCTTAATGTCTTCATCCCTATACAATATATTTCCATGACACCCAATATACTTAAATCCTGTTGCTGCCTTTTCCTCAAGTTTGAAATCTTATAGGTATCCTTTTCTCCTCCTTATGTTCCTAGTCCTTCATTCAACTAATCCTCCACCCTTCCAATAGTCATACCTACCCTCCTTCTTGCATCTCACTCCTTTTCTCTGGACCATTCCTCTGCACCCTGTGCATGCCTTACTTTCCAATCCTGGAATACTTTTGATTTTTGTTTAATTGAATCTTACACCTCTCCAATGCACCACCACACTTTTCGTTCTTCCCACCAATTCCTCTGCTTCCACCACACATATTTCTTGCAATTCTGCCCAGATATTTTCCACTCTGTTAATCACCCTATCCAAATTCTATGTTCTCCCTTTCAAACCATCTCACTTTCACAATCCTCCTAGATTGCTCTCCCTTTTCTCCTTAAAGATCCCAAATCTTAATTTTAGATCTCTTTCTCTTTCTGGGTTTCCAAAAACTCATTTTTAAATCCATCACCACCAACCTGCGTTGTTTAATACATGCTTCCCCAAGATCTCTTTGCAGTTCGTCACATTAGTTATGTTGGCTCCTCTAAGCTATCTCCAAAATACGTAATCCCCATCTTCTTTTTTAATTCCAAACCCATGGCTCCCCTGTACCATCTCATCCATCTCTTCTCTCTCCCACCTTGCATTTCATGTCGGCTCGTATTATTAGTTCCACCTCATCTTTCACTTTTCTAATGGCATCCTCAAACTCTTGTCTAAATAATTCTTTCTCCTGCTCTTAATACCACATCTTAGGAGTGTATGCTGATATTATATATACTACTTTATCCCCTATTATTATCATTGGAATCATTAAAAGCCCATCATTTACACTCTTTACTTCTACCAACTTTTCGTTCCAGTTATTACTTACTATAATTCCAACTCCATTTCTTCCCTTTTGTGACTCACTATAATAGAGCTTATACCCATTTCCTATCTCTCTAATTCCACTTAACTTTCCATCTAGTCTCCTGCACACATAAAAAATTTATCATCCTCCTCTCCAACACATCTATTATCTCCCTTTAGTACCAACGTTTTATGTACTTGCTAATTTCTTTCACTCGTTCACTAACTTCTTTGGCCAGTCATGAAACCTGTGTTACCCTGTTGAAAAAAAAGTGAAACTTTTTTTTTCACTTTGTTCTTTCTAACTTTGAGTGTAGTGTCCACCCGTTATGGTCCTTGATTTCTACTCTTCGCTCGTTTCAAAATTTTACGAGTGGGTTTTTTTGGGGGAAAAGTTTAAATTATTTATAATGGTTAGTTCGTGCTCTTGCTTTGGAGACTCATTCAGTTTCAAAATGTTACGTTTAAGTTTGGAAAAGCATCAATAGTTTGCAACCATAAAATTCCTCCTTTAAAATGATTAAATTTGATACTAGAGTTTTGAGACTGAACGAAACCTTTAATCCACCTCAAAAGTTTACTTCTAGTCCCAGCGTTTGAAGACGAGTAGTGCATTTTCACTCAGCAGCCGAGAAGGGCGGGTCAACTCTTCAGTAATTTTCACCTATCCAGCCTAAATTTTATCATGAAGCATTAAGTGACTAGTGTGACCGTTGGTCGAGGATGATCCTGCTTGGAAGTGCGAGCTCTGGGATTGCTTCCTTTTTGAGGCTACTACACCATGGAGTTACAGCAAGTTTACATCGACTCGTGAATTAACTACGACAGCTGCAATTGACCTAGAGAGGCTTGCTTAGAGTGGAGGTAAGTTGCAAACCACATTGATGCTTGTGCCTTGTAAATTTCACTCAAGTTACGCATTCATTTTGAATGAATTGTCTCCTTAACCTGAACTATAAAAAATAATCATCCAAAGGACCAACCATATGGTTCTTATTAAAATTTAGAATTTATTGCCGGTTTAATTACTTATATTTGTGAGGTGTCGGTTTTATTTTTGCTCGTTCGAGTTCATATTTGTCCGATCTTCATACATTTATTATATTAATTGGCAATTAAGTATTTTCTGATATATTTTCGTATATTTGCTCTCTATTAATAGAGCGTATTTATCGCATATTTATAGATCCTGAGGACTTTTCTGATATTGGGGGTTATTAGTGAGGTCGCATCATCGGTCTTCATAGGGACGGATACCTCGCTTAAATGACAAGAAGCAATAAGACAACCTACGATCCTGAGCCTTTATCGAATACATATTTCAGTGAAAGTTCTGTTTATGTAAAATAAATATTTAAAATCGCTCTTGATTATAATTTATTGCCATTTGATAACATTTTAAACTTCCAGTATTTTGAAAATGGCGCCCAACGTGGGGCAGGTTAAAGGTCTTTTGCTTCGTGGTGTTCTTCCTCGTCGGGTTAAATCTTTAGATCACGGTCACACATTTTAGCTTCGTGAATATTTTACTTTTCTATTATTTTGCTGGGTTGGTCATATTTTTGGTGAATCTTTGCGAATTTTGCATAGGTTATATTTCCTTCGATAACGCTTTGCTTAATTTCTGAATTTGCTAATGGGTTTATTCCATTATATATTGTATATTTTTTGCTTTTAAGTTTTAGCCGAATTTACATGCAATATGGAGAATTTGAGTGCTCTTAAGATTTCACGTGGTCATTGTCGAACACAGGTGACCAAAAAGTGTGACAGTGTAAGGCTTAAATATGGTACTCTCACTGAGCAAGAAAGGGTTAGTTTTGTATTATCCCTTCAAAATTTAAAAACAAAGTTAGATCATTTGGACTCTCAGATAGTGGATGAGCTTTGTAGTGAAAAAAAGGATGAATCTGATATCAAAGATGAACTCGATTCTTGTGCTACTTATACGGATAATATTTTATCATCATTAGCTATGCTCGAGAAAGTCACAGCAGAAATTCCCTTGCCTAGTAACCCTTCTCCTAAGATTAAATACCCGTGTTTGCCTCTTCCTGTATATAATCATTCTGAGGGGGAAAGCATAGAAAAATTTTTTAAGGATTTTGAGAAGGCTATGGAGACGATGAAAGTAGACTCTTATCTTAAATTTATTTATCCAAAATCAACTAGGTAAACAGCCATTAGCTCTTGTGAAATCTTTATCTTCTACTGAACAGAATTATGAGGAAGCCAAAGCCTTGTTACAAAAAGCTTTTGGTTCTGAATTAGGTCAGAAATTTGAAACTATGCTTGCTCTTTCAGGATTAAAATTAACGTATGACTCTGACCCAGATGCCTTTATTGGTAAGATGAGAAGCATTAAAAACTCATTCGCTGCACTTGCAATAACCACTGATGATGTCTTGCAATATTTCTTTTGGGATGCTATGAATGATGGTCTCAAATTACAATTAACTCAGATTACAAATAAAAACAAACCTTTGCTTAAGGATATTGAGGATAATATTTTTGAAGCCACAGAGCGTTACCTTGGGGTTCAGAAAAGATATCAGGAGAAGAAAGTTAATCGCAAAGTTCAGTCAGATGCTAGATCAACATTAAGTTTTGCTAGTAACGTACAGATTGACTCTTCCAGTGCAGTGAAATTAAAGGGTTGTATTTTGTGTAGGGACGAAAATGGTTCCGAAAATGCTGATCATCCAGTTTACAAGTGTAAGGTTTATGCCTCTCCAAAAGCAAAGGTCGAAAGGCTGGAAAAGTTGAATGCTTGCACTAAATGTGCTAATCCTCATAAAACAAGTGCATGTAGATTCAGGTTCTTGAGAAAATGTAACAAATGTAACAACTGGCACTTCAGTTTTTTGTGTGATAGTAATGGTAAAGTTGCTACTGATAACGTTAATAAAGAAAAGGGCTCCTCCCTTGGAGCAACAAATGGCATGATAAGCACAGATTGCAACAAGCTCCTTTTACATACTGGGGCTTCCATTTTACCCACTTTCTCGGTTGTTTTGTCTCATAATGAGCAAATGCGTTGTCTTAAAGACAGTGGTTCTCAGTTTAATTTTATTGATGCTGAATTTGCAAAGCGAAATAATTTGGAAATATTGGAGTCAAATTTCAGTGTCACTGTTAGAGGTATTAACTCTCAAAGAAATTTGTTGACTAATGTTGTTCGTGTTAATTTGAATAATAATGTGAAGAGTTTTTGTGTGGAAGCAATCTGCATTCCAGAAATCAATACAAAGCTAATTCTTCCAGGTTTGAGTCAATTGTGAAAAATTTCTGGAGCAGGAATATGCATTTGCAGATAAATTTTTGGCAAAGGGGGAGGGTATGATCTCTGATATTAAGTTCATACTCGGAAATAATTCTATTCATTGTTTACCAGAAGTGACTAAATTGTTTGGCTCTGGTGTTCCTTCTGCATATTTGGAAACTTCCCTTGGCATTATGCTTTCTGGAAATGTTAATGAATACCTGAGAAATTTGCAAATATATTCCTCACAGCAGTAATTCTCAAGGAATCCAAGCGTATTACTTAGTCATTCTGAAGGCTGAATCAGTGACTATTATTGAGCCGGAGAATGATCATTCCCCTAATACTGAATGTATTTCTGCAGAAGTAAATTATGCTGTACTTGATGATAAAGGTAATCTTGTTCAATCTGAACTAAAAAAAGGCTACCGATGCTATTCTCTCTGAACAGTGTTCTCAGATGTTGAATTATGATCAAACTTTGTATAATGAATCTTGTGTCGAAAATGATATGCATTTGATAAATTATGTTTTGAATTCTGTTACACGCAGCGATGATGGGAGACTAGTGCTTCCTATCTTATGGAACAAGAAAGTGTCTCATCTTCTTGGTAAAAAACAAACTCTTTCAAAGTTGGTGCTAAAGTCTAATTTTAAGAGATATCACTAAGATGGTAAGTCTCTTGGAATGATAGACGATGTTTTCAGAGAACAAGAGCGTCTGGGTATAATAGAGAGGGTAGATAATTTATCTCAATTCCTGGAGGAGCATCCTAGTATTCAGGTTCGAAATGGAGAGTAGCAAATGCAGAAATGTTTTTCTTTCTAATATTAAAGGCTTTGATCCCTCAAAGCCTTTAACAGTCAGCCACAATCAGGCAATGTTAGCTGGCCCTTGCCTTAATAAGAAAGTATCTACTTCTATACTGCAATTGAGATTTGATAGCAATGTTCTATGCTTTGACTTGAAAAAAGCATTCTTGCAAACTGTGTTGCCTGAATCTGATTAGCAAAAGCTTTTGTTTTAATGGTACAGAAATGTTGCCAAGAGTGATTTTTCATTAATTGTGTACAAACATGTTCGGCTTCCTTTTGGTCTTAGACCTAGTCCTGCTTTACTACTTTTAGCTTTATATTATATTCTCATGATTGATAGAGAGAATGATTCGCCACAAATTAGGAATTTGAAGAGAAATATTTATGATTTATGTTATATGGATAATTGTGCGATTACATTCAATGACCCTGTCAAATTGAAATGGTCCTTTGATAATTTAAAGCAGATCTTTTAACCTTATGGATTTGAAGTACATACAACAGTTTATAACAAATTGTAAATCTTTGCAGAGTTCCATTGATGGAGAAACTGGTGAGGAGTCGACCTCTGTGACTAAGCTTTTTGGATTGCTTTGGAATACAGAGACTGATTCTTTGTCCACCCAGAACTTAGTTTTGGATAAGAATGCTTCATCTAAAAGGCAGATTTTGAGTTCAATTGCATCAAATTTTGATCCCTTTAAATTTTGGGGACCCTCACTAAATAGAGCTAGAATATTCATGCATTCTTTACAGTGCAATAAAGAAATTGGTTGGGACAACAGACTGTCTGATGATCTGCTAAGAGAATGGATTAATATTGCTAAGCAGCTAAATTCTTCTCCAGAGATTTCAGTTAATAGATTTGTTGGTAGGAGAGATGATATGTATAATTTGATTGCATATACACAGTTCTAGAAGCATTTACGGTTGTGTTGTGTTCTTATATAATTTGAGAACTAAAAAATCAAACTTTGTCATGGCTAAGAACAGATTTGTTAACAAACAGTTAGAATCTAAATCCATACCTTCTCTTGAATTTCAGGCAGTTTCTTGAGGGACTGAAGTATTACATGATATTAGAAGAGAATTAAGTGGTTCTAATTGTGTTGAGCCTATTAACATAGTAGGAATGGATCTATACACAGATAGTCTAGTTTGCTTACATTGGGTATCAGCACATGTTACAAAGTTTGATAAATTACGTAATTTGAGCATCTTTGTGAAAAATAGATTAGATAGTATCTGCAGAATGTGTGAAGAATTCCCAATTAAGTTTAAATTTTTTGCAGGCTCTAAAAACCCAGCTGATGCAATCACCCGACCTCTCTCCTATAAGCAATTAATGAATTCTAATTTTTTCAGTGGTACTGTTGCTGATGCAGATATTGATGCTTCCGCAAGTGATCTGATGGAAGTCACCATTCCTAATACATTGCTCAGAGAAGAAGGTATAATCTCTTCTCTTGAAAGTAGTCATGTTCATGTTGCTACTGAATCTGTGGTTCGAGAGGATATAAACCATTTGGTTTCTATGACTCCTTTTCTGGCTTCAAGAGTATAGTTTCACTCCATAGGTATGTGATAAGGTCTATTAATAACCTGAAAATTGCAGTAAAGATGAGGGACCCAAGTAAATATTCACATTTTAATTGTCTTACTGATGAAGAAACTTTGTCAGAAGCTTATAACTTGGTAATCTACAGAGACCAGCAGATTCATTTTCCAGAAGTTTTTAAATATTTTGCAGGGTCTTCTAATGCAGTTAAAGAGATCCCTAATATAATCAGCCAACTTAATATTTATCCAGATCACAATGGTATATTGCGTGTTAGAAGTAAGACTGCACGCTGGAAGGACAGAGATAAATTTATGTTCTCGCCTATCCTTTTGTCAAAGGATAGCGTCCTAACCAAGAAAATAATCTTGGAAATGCATAAAATGACCAACCATGCTGGCATCTACTCATTGTTGACAGAATTTCAGAAAACTTTTTGGGTTTCACATTTCTTTTCGACTGTAAAGAAGATTTTGAAAGAATGTATAAACTACAGACGATTTCACAGACATGCAGTCAAATTAAATCAAAGTCCATACAGAGATTTTAGGTTGAAACCTCCCAATATTCCCTTCAGGTCTATTTTCCTTGCCTATCTTGGCCCGTATTATATCAATTACCAAGGGGTTAAAACAAAAACTTGGTTGCTTTGTATAACCTGTTTGTGGTCTCGAGCTATAAATTTGAAATTGTGCCTTGACCTGACTGTACCCACATTTTTGAGAGCACTTCAGTTACATAAAATTCCTCCTTTAAAGTGATTAAATTTAATACTAGAGTTTTGAGACTGAACGAAAACCTTTAATCCACCTCAAAAGTTTACTTCTAGTCCCAGCGTTTGAAGACGAGTAGTGCATTTTCACTCAGCAGCCGAGAAGGGCGGGTCAACTCTTCTGTAACTTTCACCTATCCAGCCTAAATTTTATCATGAAGCATTAAGTGACTATTGTGACCGTTGGTCGAGGATGATCCTGCTTGGAAGTGCGTGCTCTTGGATTGCTTCTTTTTTGAGGCTACTATACCATGGAGTTACAGCAAGTTTACATCGACTCGTGAATTAACTACGACAGCTGCAATTGACCTAGAGAGGCTTGCTTAGAGTGGAGGTAAGTTGCAAACCACATTGATGCTTGTGCCTTGTAAATTTCACTCAAGTTACGCATTCATTTTGAATGAATTGTCTCCTTAACCTGAACCATAAAAAAAAATCATCCAAAGGACCAACCATATTGTTTTTATTAAAATTTAGAATTTATTGCCGGTTTAATTACTTATATTTGTGAGGTGTCGGTTTTACTTTGCTCGTTCGAGTTCATATTTGTCCGATAAATTTTTCAACTTCCAGTATTTTGAAAATATATATATATATATATATATATATATATATATATATATATATATATATATATATATATAGATATATATATAGTGTGTGTGTGTGGTGTGTGTGTGTGTGTGTGTATATGTGTGTGTGTGTACGTATATATATGGGGAATAAACACAGGAAGAAGACAGTACTTCAGCACTGATCACAGGTGAATGAAAAAAAAGCAGTTTTGGTCTAACGACTTGACTTGTGCAAGATTAGAAATGGTGGTAGATTTACTGGGGCAGCGAGGAGACGGATGAAGACGCTGTTCTAATGGAGACATCTCAAGACCTCACTTGAGTAGAGGCTGGTGGGCGTATCCACTGATACTCTTCCTGGAAAGCAGGTCGATCAGGGCAGATATCAGAATCCTCCCTCGTGCCTATCTTACTTCCTATTTTGCTTCTTAAATCTTTGTCAGGCACATGTAAAAGGTATCATCCTGTTAAGTAGTCAGATATTTTTTTTCCACAGCGCAAGGAACAGATAATATTCTCTTTATTTCCCTTCTGCATAAAAATGGTTTCCTTTATTTAAAAAAAATCGTTTTTCCTACCTGTCCAAAGTATTTGGATAGGAACCAAGACAGTAAAAATGAAAGTTTTCTTAAATTCTTGAAACACTGTTTTAGGTATTTACAATACAGACAACTAATGCTCTTATATTTTTCTCTCTTTTTTTTTCAATTTGTCTCTCTAACTCATTCCTCGCTAGGTTTCAGTAAGTTCATTACGTAACGCGCTGAAATTTAAATGCAAAAAAGTCCCAGGTCTCAAGGAGAGAGAGAGAGAGAGAGAGAGAGAGAGAGAGAGAGAGAGAGAGAGAGAGAGAGAGAATGATAAAGAAAGTGTTATTAATAACATCTTTAATTAAGCTGCCTTCTTTAGGCGGTGTTGTTGTCTTCGGGTACCAACATTGATGGACATCGATTCAATGCTTTTCCTAATAAATGCTTCTGGAAACAGCGCCAAAGGCAATTAGTCTTTGCGCATGAAAGCAAGGGCATAAGTCGTTTTTCTACAACTGCAGTTAATTGGAACACTTCCAAGCAGTCTCCGGTTTCATGTGTAAATTTTGCTAGATTTTCATCTACGCTAAAGAGAATTGTTTTCTTTCAGAGTCGTGTTTATTTGTTGGCAGGATTGCTGAAAAATTGAACAGAAGGCTGTCCTTCCACGAAGTCAGGCCGGAAGTTAAACAATATAACGCTGGAGCTCAGTGGTAATCTTAGTTCTTGTTTGTTTGTTCACACTTTTGGTGAAGTTCCTTGCCCCAAAAATTGCATGGAATTCTTTAAGCGTATTATACTCCTTTTTTCGGTAAAATTCAGGTATTAGTTAAAAATTCACTACATAATTATGTTAATTATATTTTATTCTGCATAATAGAGGTCAAATCTAAATACGTGATCTTAAGTCTAAGAAACTGCAATATCTACTGAAAAAGAAATAAAGGGTTGAGGAAGGACAAGGTAGAGATTCAGTTAAGATGGTGATATTAAATCCACTTTCGGAAAGGCAATTACATAATGAAGTACAATATGTGGAAACGATAACCATGACTGAGCTACTTGAATAACCGATTTCTTCAAGAGAATCCAGTCAGTTGGTGAGGCTGATTTTTAGTTTTCTGTAAAAAGAAAACTATTGAGACGGTTTTGTCAGTCCATCCGCTAGAGGGCTGCAAACTGATGTTGATCATCCACCCTCCAATCATTAAACATACCAAATTGCAGCCATCTAGCTTCGGTAGTTTTTAAAATCTTATGTAAGGTTAAATCTAGACATGATCATGCTGTACAGAAAACTCGATTGCGCCGAAGTTTTTTACTTCTTATTAAATGGACTGGAAATTATGTACAAGGCAGAGTCGCGCCTAATGATTTACCCCAATTTATTCAGTATAACTTAATTACTATAATTAAATGGTAACCTTGTGTTTCATAAGTCTGATGTGTTGACCTATGCGGGTTCGATAACTTCTTTGTCCCTACGAATTTATTTCTAATGCATCTTGGTGTAAAGTGTTGAGGAGACATAGTTGGACGTTTGGTAGCCTTCGCTTACTTTATTGTATCCAATTTTTTATGCATTACTTGTTGGATGTACTTAGCATCAAATTCATGATATCCCAGTATTTCTCAATAAATATAAAAGTATGGTGATATGTCTCTTGTCAAATACGGTTGACCTTTATTGAAAAGATGATTCGGATTGTAACAAAGAATACGGGTATTTTATGAAACGGATGATGGTAGCCCTGTCATTCAAGTCCGAAAAAATAATAATAATAATATTAGTATTATTAAGATTTCCATTCACATTTGCTGTAGAAATACTGAAATTTTTAGTCCTACGGTTTCACAAATGTATTAAGCGAAAGATGAATCTTAATCCGGCTTCCCTGACCTCAAGTGAAAAAGCAGGCATACAATTCAGGGAAAAACTTAATATTGCCTGTTTCATCCACAACAAGACAAGGTGACAGGGGAAGGATGCCTAGAGATTTCAGAAGACTGTCTGGCGAAAAAGTTAAAGTATTTTCAGTCGAAATAACCGGTAAGATGCTGGCAGAGATCAGAAGACTGTCTGGCGGAAGGGGTTTAAGCTTTTTCCATTCAGAATAACCGACATGATGCTGAGAGAGATCAAAGACTATATGGTGAAAAGGGTTTAAACTTTTTGATTTAGAATAACCAGGAAAATTCTGAGAGAGATCAGAAAACTGTCTGACAAAAAGGGTTTAAGCTTTTTAATTTAGAGTAAGTGGTAGGATTCTCAGAGAGTTCAGGAGACTATCTGGCAAAAAAAGCTTATGCTTTTTAATTCAAAATAACCGGTAGAAACTGGTGAAAAAGGTTTTAGCTTTTTTATTCAGAATAACCATTATAATTCTAAGAGAGATCAGTAGACTGTTTGGGAAAAAGGGATTAATCTTTTTAATTCAGAATAACTGGTAGGAGCTGAGGGAGATCAGAAGAATGTCTGGCCAAAAGTGTATGAGCTTTTCAACTCAGAATTATAGGTAGGATACTAAGAGAGATCAGATGACTGTCTAGTGAAAAGAGTGGAAGCATTTTTTTTCAGATTAACTGGTACGATGCTGAGAGAGCTCAGAAGACTGTCTGGTAAAAAGGGTTTGAGTTTTATAATTCAGAATTACTAGTAGGACACTAAGAGAGACCAGATGTCTGTATGGCGAAATGGGTTGAAGCTTCTTCTTTTTTTTTTATCTAGAATAACTGGTAGTTTGCTGAGAGAGATCAGAAGACGTTGTTGCTTAATGGGTTTAAGCTCTTTAATTCCAATAACTGGTAGGATACTGTGAGAAATGAAAAGACTGTCTTTCAAAAAAGGTTTAAACTTTTTAATTCAGAATAATCGTTAAGAAGATGAGAGAGATGAGAAAACTGTCTGGCAAATTTTTTTAAATCTTTTTAATTTAGGATAACTGGTAGGAAGCTGAGAGAGATTATAGGGCTGTCTGACAGAAAGGGTATAAGTGTTTCACCAGAATAATTGTTAGAATGGAGGCGAGATCAGAAGACTGTCTGGCAGAAAGGGTTTAAGCTTTTAATTCAGAATATCCTGTTTAATGATGGGAGAGATCAGAAGATTGTCTGGCGAAAAGTTTCTTCATTCCGAATAACCGGTAGGATGCTGAAAGAGATTCAGAATAACTTTTAGGATGCTGAGAGAGATCACAAGACTCTGCCAAAAACGTTTAAGGTATTTAATTCAGAATTCGGTAGGATGCTGAGAAAGATCAGAAGATTGTGCGGCAAAAAGTGATTTGAGCTTTTTAATTCCGAATAACAAGTAGAGCTGAGAGAGATTAGAAGACTGTCTGTTGAAAAGGATTTAAGCTTTTTGATTCAGAATAACCACTATAATTCTGAGAGAGATCAGAGGACTGTTTGGCAAAAAGTGTTGGTGCTTTTTAATTCAGAATTACTGGTAGGATACCTAAAGAGATCAGAAGACTAATTAGTGAAACAGGTTGAACCTTTTTTATCCAGAATAACTGGTAGTATGCTGAGAGAGATCAGAAGAATGTCTGACATAAAGGGTTTAAACTTTTTAGTTCAGAATAATTGTTATGATGTGGAGGGAAATCAGAAGACTGTCGGGCAAAATTTGTTTATGCATTTTATTTCAGAATAACTGGTAGGATGCTGAAAGAGATCAGAGGACTGTCTGGCAGAAAGTATTTAAGAAGAATAACTGGTAGGCTGCTGAGAGAGATCAGAAGATTGTCCAGCAAAAATGGGGTAAGTATTTAATCAGATTAACTGGTAGGATGGAGGAGAGATCAGAAGACTGTCTGCTGAAAAGTGTTTCAGATTTTCAACCAGAATATTTGGTAGGATGGAGGAGACAAAGCACAGGGAAAGCTTGGTTGGTGTGGTGGAAGTAATCTTTGAGAATATAAAAGGTTGACAGCATATCAAAAGTAGATGTGAGCAATGCAGTGTGCATAATGAAGTCGTTTTGCTGCTGTTGAGGTTTTTTAAGTTCATGAAGTGCCTGAGACTGTGATTTATACTATAAGTTCTTGTTGTTTTAGCAGGGTGAGTGAGATGTTTTGTCTGATAGTGATAACAAAATCATTGGCTTGCAATCTCAATACTATTGGCATTGAAATAAATGCTACCGAAGTCACTTTAGCTTTATTATTATAATAATAATAATAATAATAATAATAATAATAATAATAATAATAATAATAATAATAATAATAATAATAATAATAATAATAATAATAATAATAATAATAAAGACTATACAGCCAACTAAGAGGGGAAGACAACCACCCAGAAATTCCTGAAGCCGAACCAAGTAAGAGACTCTGGGAAAACATATGGAGCAATCCAGTATCACACAACAAACATGCAACATGGCTCCAGGAAGTCAAGGAAGAAGAAACAGGGAGAATAAAACAAAGATTCACAGACATCACGACAGACACAGTCAGACACCAACTAAAGAAAATGCCAAACTGGAAAGCCCCAGGTCCCGATGAAGTCCATGGATACTGGCTCAAAAACTTCAAGGCCCTACATCCACGAATAGCAGAACAACTCCAGCATTGTATCTCAAATCACCAAGCACCCAAATGGATGACCACAGGAAGAACATCCTTAGTACAAAAAGACAAGAGTAAGGGAAATATAGCCAGTAACTACAGGCCTATCACCTGCCTACCAA
This sequence comes from Macrobrachium nipponense, assembly GCF_015104395.2. Classification (NCBI taxonomy): domain Eukaryota; kingdom Metazoa; phylum Arthropoda; class Malacostraca; order Decapoda; family Palaemonidae; genus Macrobrachium; species Macrobrachium nipponense. The sequence continues at coordinate 86,860,430 of NC_087209.1, forward strand.
TAATGTGGAAGTTACTAACAGGTATCATCAGTGAAAGGCTATACAACTACCTAGAGGAGACAAACACCATCCCCCACCAACAGAAAGGCTGCAGAAGGAAGTGTAGGGGCACAAAAGACCAGCTCCTGATAGACAAAATGGTAATGAAGAACAGTAGGAGAAGGAAAACCAACCTAAGCATGGCATGGATAGACTATAAGAAAGCCTTCGACATGATACCACACACATGGCTCATAGAATGCCTGAAAATATATGGGGCAGAGGAAAATACCATCAGCTTCCTCAAAAATACAATGCGCAACTGGAATACAATACTTACAAGCTCTGGAATAAGACTAGCAGAGGTTAATATCAGGAGAGGGATCTTCCAGGGCGACTCACTGTCCCCACTACTCTTCGTAGTAGCCATGATTCCCATGACAAAAGTACTACAGAAGATGGATGCTGGGTACCAACTCAAGAAAAGAGGCAACAAAATCAACCATCTGATGTTCATGGACGACATCAAGCTGTATGGTAAGAGCATCAAGGAAATAGATACCCTAATCCAGACTGTAAGGATTGTATCTGGGGACATCAGGATGGAGTTTGGAATAGAAAAATGCGCCTTAGTCAACATACAAAAAGGCAAAGTAACGAGAACTGAAGGGATAAAAGCTACCAGATGGGGGAGCAACATCAAACACATAGATGAGACAGGATACAAATACCTGGGAATAATGGAAGGAGGAGATATAAAACACCAAGAGATGAAGGACACGATCAGGAAAGAATATATGCAGAGACTCAAGGCGATACTCAAGTCAAAACTC
>NC_087209.1:86861741-86864241 GCF_015104395.2 Macrobrachium nipponense
TCTCAGTATCCTACCAGTTATTCGAATTAAAGAACTTAAACCATTAAGCAACACAGTCTTCTGATCTCTCTCAGCAAACTACCAGTTATTACTGGATAGAAAAAAAAAGCTTCAACCATTTCGCCATACAGTCATCTGGTCTCTCTTAGTGTCCGTACCGGTAATTCTGAATTATAAAGCTCAAACCTTTTTTACCAGACATTCTTCTGATCTCCCTCAGCTCCTACCAGTTATTCTGAATTATAAAGATTAAACCCTTTTTCCTAAACAGTCTACTGATCTCTCTTTGAATTATAATGGTTATTCTGAATCAAAAAGCTTAAACCTTTTTCACCAGACAGTCTTCTGAGCTCTCTCAGCATCGTACCAGTTAATCTGAATAAAAATGCTTCCACCCTTTTCACTAGACAGTCATCTGAATTTAAAAAATTAAACCCTTTTTCCCAAGCAGTCTACTGATCTCTCTTAGAATTATAATGTTTATTCTGAATCAAAAAGCTTAAACCTTTTTCACCAGACAGTCTTCTGATCTCTCTCAGTTTCTACCGGTTATTTTGGACAGTCTCCTGAACTCTCTGAGAATCATACCACTTATTCCAAATTAAAAAGCTTAAGCCCTTCTTGTAAGACAGTTTTCTGATCTCTCTCAGAATTGTCCTGGTTATTCTGAATAAAAAAGCTTAAACCCTTTTCACCATATAGTCTTCTGATCTCTCTCAGCATCATGCCGGTTATTCTAAATCAAAAAGCTTAAACGCTTTTTGTCAGACAGTCTCATGATCTCTCTCAGTATCCTACCGGTTATTCTGAATGGAAAAAGCTTAAACCCCTTCCGCCAGACAGTCTTCTGATCTCTCTCAGCATCTTACCGGTTATTTCTACTGAAAATACTTTAACTTTTTCGCCAGACAGTCTTCTGATATCTCTAAGCATCCTTCCCCTAAAGGTACTCATCTGTCACCTTGTCTTGTTGTGCCTGAAACAGGCAATATTTAGTTTTTCCCTGAATTATATGCCTGCTTTTTCACTTGAGGTCAGGGAAGCCAGATTAAGATTCATCTTTCGCTTAATTCATTTGTGAAACCGTAAGACTAAACATATCAGTATTTCTTCAGCAAATGTGAATGGAAATCTTAATAATACTAATATTATTATTATCATTTTTTCGGACTTGAATGATAGCGCTACCATCATCCGTTTCATAAAATACCCGTATTCTTTGTTAGAATCCGAATCATCTGTTTAATAAAAGGCCAAGCCTATTTGACAAGAGACATATCACCATACTTTTATATTTATTGAGAAATACTGGGATATCATGAATTTGATGCTAAGTACATCCAACAAGTAATGCATATAAAATTGGATACAATAAAGTAAGCGAAGGCTACCAAACGTCCAACTATGTTTCCTCAACACTTTACACCAAGAAGCATTAGAAATAAATTCGTAGAGACAAAGAAGTTATCGAACCCGCATAGGTCAACACATCAGACTTATGAAACACATGGTTACCATTTAATTATAGTAATTATGTTATACTGAATAAATTAAGGTAAATCATTAGGCGCGACTCTGGCTTGTACATAATTTCCAGTCCATTTAATAAGAAGTAAAAAACTTCGGCGCAATCGAGTTTTCTATACAGCATGATCATGGCTAAATATAAATTTACATAAGATTTTAAAAACTACCGAAGCTAGATGGCTGCAATTTGGTATGTTTAATGATTGGAGGGTGGATGATCAACATCAGTTTGCAGCCCTCTAGCGGATGGACTGACAAAACCGTCTCAATAGTTTTCTTTTACAGAAAACTAAAAATCAGCTTCACCAACTGACTGGATTCTCTTGAAGAAATCGGTTAAGCAAGTAGCTCAGTCATGGTTATCGTTTCCACATATTTTACTTCATTATGTAATTGCCTTTCCGAAAATAGGATTTAATATCACCATCTTAACTGAATCTCTACCTTGTCCTTCCTCAACCCTTTATTTCTTTTTCAGTAGATATTGCAGTTTCTTAGACTTAAGATCACCTATTGAGAGTTTTGACCTCTATTATGCAGAATAAAAAATAATCAACATAATTATGTAGTGAATTTTTAACTGATACCTGAATTTTCACGAAAAAAGTAGTATAATAGGCATAAAGAATTCCATGCAATTCTGGGGGAGAGGAGCTTCACCAAAAGTGTGAACAAACAAACAAGAACTAAGATTAACACTGAGCTCCAGCGTTATAGTGTTTAACTTCCGGCCTGACTTCGTGGAAGGACAGCCTTCTGTTCAATTTTTCAGCAATCCTGCCAACAAATAAACATGACTGGAAGAAAACAATTCTCTTTAGCGTAGATGAAAATCTAGCAAAATTTACGCATGAAACCGGAGACTGCTTGGAAGTGTTCCAATTAACTGCAGTTGTAGAAAAACGACTTATGCCCTTGCTTTCATGCGCAAAGACTAATTGCCTTTGGCGCTAAGTTTCCAGAAGCATTTATT
>NC_087209.1:86869241-86874241 GCF_015104395.2 Macrobrachium nipponense
AGTGAATGGGACTAAATGATACTTCCAAGAACAAGAACAACCAAGATCGTTCCTGCAGTAAGAAGGTAGAATATCTGAAGTTATCAGACATTAGTGGCAAAATTCATGGAACAAGAGGAACATTGACGAACACAGAACTGATATGTGAAATGTGATGAACAATTTGTGTCTAACGGCATATGCTGTTAACTGCTTATTAAGTAGAAAACTTTGGGACACCAGACGAATTTTGAAATTAAGCGATATGGAGGAGACTACTAATATCCATTTCAGGGAGCGAGTCATTGTTTTTCTAAATATCTTTCAAGATAATTATCTGATTGAAATGGCACTCTGACTAAGTGTATAATGCAAATCCAGCTAAGTTTTAGTAACATAGTCCATTGACAAGTGGTGTTAATTAAGGCATACACTCTTGACTTTTAATGAAATGCAAAGTCGCATGAGTCACCAGGACTAATCCACAAAATATAAATCCGCTATGCCCCATCCCTTCCCTCTCTCTCCCTTCTTCTCTCTATCACTCTTTCTTTACCGTTGTTTTCCTATTCTCTCCCGCTAATACCTCTTTGAAACTTACTATGTGCAATAAAATAACGTTTCCCATGATATTTCTCAATACTAGCATGTAACCGGAGATTTCATAATGAAAAGGATAGCGAAGTTTGACGTAACGACCATAATGATTTTTCATTTTTCCCAGCATTTCCTGTTCAAAGCAAGGCCAAGAGAGACAAGGTCTACCCATGGGTGGAGTTGTCTCCCACCTTGGGTAACTACGTAAGCAATGACGTACCTTAGAGGCACCTGCTCAAGGTCGTTTTCTTTGCGACAGTTCATCTGCTGATGCAATACAGAGGTAGATAAGCTCAGCCTACTTTGGGGGATTTTGGGTAGAAGTGAGCAGACCTCTTTCTCTTAGCCTTGGTCTTTCTCTTGGCCTTGGTTAATAGTATCCTTGGCGTGTTAGGTAATACCATAATGATAAGGGGTGTCTGTCGGTTGCCACATATACAAGATGGAGAAAGCTGACAATAGATTAGGGATTAATCTCAATAAGTATGAGAATCTTCTTAGCACACTAACACACAAGAATCACACTTATTGGTCAACCAATCGATCAACGCATCTATCTCTCCATCATATTATCTATTACTTTGTATAAAGCTTACCCTTGGAGTATATATATATATATATATATATATATATATATATATATATATATATATATATATATATATATATATATATATATATATAAGTCTCACCATTATCAAATCAATAATTGCTACACTCGATTTAGTAATGAGGTTGTTATCTATACAAAATTATATATGTTGATAAAATAAAATTTTGTGACATTCCTTTACGATTGCTTTGATTAAGAATATTATATATATTTTTTACTGCATGCTTTTATATGTATTCAGGCCACACAGGCCGTATGATCGCATTACAGACGTGATGGGAATAAAGACAAGAGAAGTACTAATCATATATACCGGGTTGTAGTGTAAACTGTGTGATTTAATTTTGGTTACATTATCTTACCTCCTCGTAGCCAACACGTCGATACGAGGGTTACAGGATTTAAAAGATCATGATAGTAGGTCCATCAAACTGGGTGAATAGGGTGATGGCCATACACTCTTTAGCCTACTCGCATTTATATAACATAGAACAAATGCAATACCAATAATTAAATTAACAGAATCTAAAAAAGCACAACATATTTATAACATCCAATATTACTCAATATAATACAACAGACAGCAAATGTGTAGGGGCCGGAGACGGGGAGGTCAGGAGAGTGGGTTGAGAGAGAGGGAGGAGTAGGGGGAGGGAGAGGGAGGGAGGATGGGAGGGACAATATGGGGATAAAGGACGTTCGAATGCATAGGTTGGCGATGCTTGGCAACACCAGGTAAGTCAAGAGTAAACGCCTCAACTAACACCATTTGTCAATGCACTATATTACCCAAAATTAGCGGGAGGTACCTTGTGCTCTGTGTCAAAGTACCATTTAGATCAAATTAAAAGTATAAAAGATATTTCAGAAAAATGATGACTAGCAGTCCCTGAAACATATAGTAATTCACAAGCGTCTGAACATCTCGGAAGGGAAGCTCTACTGAATTGAACTGCAAATATAATTTGGGCTAAAGGTCAATCAATGGGACATATGAGGTCCACTTCATGCATCGAAAGGAAATCTGACAGTAAAAGTCTTGAAAGGCGCAACAGGAGAAAAATATAGAAGTTGCATTATGAATCATTTGTTAAGAGAGGATTGAGGAAAGTAAGATGGAAGAAAGAGAATATGAAAGGAGGTACAATAAAAGGCACGAAAGGGGTAGCAGCCAGGGAAACTACTCATCACTGCCATTGTGTCAATAACAGCTTTTCTAGTACATAGCATGAACTCACATCAAGAAAGCATCAAATTGGGATGAAAAGACTACAGACATACACAAACACACACACACTCACAGACACACACACAGACACACACACATATATATATATATATATATATATATATATATATATATATATATATATATATTATATCATAAGATATACATTTTTTTTCTTTAGAGCAAAGATGATCTAATGCAGTCCCATTATTCTCTAATACTGAGTCTTCGATTAACCTAATAAAATGAAAAACAAAATACAACAGGAACAAAACTTCCCACTCTTACTTCCCGTTTTGTTGTAGAATTTATAGTTCCAGTTCCACGAATCTTTCCTTGATTACTCACGAGAATAAGTTTGGCAGTTTCGTTCATAATATGCAAATGAAGAGGGAATTTCTGATTGCATCGAGTGTATTGATATGATACCTAACAAAGAAATATACGCACGCAAGAAACGTATATAATGCATCACATATGTTGATTTAATAATTAATACATAGACACACATACAGACGAGCATAAATACACACAAACGCGTTTATATATTTATGTATATATATATATATATATTATATATATATATCATATATATATATATATATATATATATATATATATATATATATATATATATAGAGTATATATATATTATATATATATACATATATATATATATATATATATAATATATATATATATATATATATATATATATATATATATATATATATATATATATATATATCATATATATATATATATATATATATATATATATATATATATATATATATATTATATTATCTATTATGATATATCAGGATATATATATATATATATATATATGATTTATTATATATTTATATATTTATATAACTGAATCACGTAAGTTAGGAACGTGATAAATCCATAAATAAAGATAAATGCCACGAAGGAAAAATAAACGAAGGAGTCTGCAAGATCTTTCGACTTTAAAAGTCCTTTACTGAGCAGATACTGGCAAAAATACGAGAAAAGACAATACAAGAAGGTTTGTATAACTGACAGATAGGGATTATAAAGGGATTTGTACCTAGAATCCGACACACCTGGAAGATAAGAAACCTTCCCAAACAAGCATAAACAATGGGTGCAATTAAAGGTTTAAGACAATCATTTCAGATACAATCTCCAGACAATTAAAGGATTATAGGTGACAGCTATTCGGAACTTGGTAAACAAAGCCATATTCACAAAACATGACAGACATACATTACAACAAAATTTAATAACTCTAAGGCAACTGATTTTTGTTTTTATTTAAGTCAGTAATTATATCTTTGAGGTCATTCTTAAACATGTTACAGATACAAGGGTCTAAATGAAAAAGGCCACGACTAACATTGAAATTACAATGAAAGGTAAGTTGTATTAAAGCAGATTCTAAAAGATTTCGTGATAAGACATCTCTTGACCATGCAATTACTGAACTATCAATCCAATTAATTTTAATTCTGTGGTTGTTTTCACTTAAATGTATATATATATATATATATATCATATATATATATATATATATTATATTATATCTTAGATATATATATATATATATATATATTATTATGTTTACGAGTCCTTGAATATTAATTTCTGGTGAAATTAGATACTTTTGCTAATGGTGCCAGAGTGACAGCCTGAGTAGATAATGATTAGATTTATTTACAATTTACAGAGTAAAACAATCAGCAAAGGCATACACATCATCATTTTGTAAGATAGAATAATACACATAAGGAACACTGATACTGGGGAATCCATCCCCAGATAGATCAGCCACTGATGGATGGCAACGGATTTTGTGTATTAAATCAATGCACACTTGGGTCAGGAAGAACTTGCACCAACCAAATAACACTGGATTGACTCCTGGAAGGTAGAGAGATGTCTGATGAGATTAACTTTACTTCAATATGCCTATTATAGTGACATAGATAAAGAACATGATTCAAGGTGATTAGTTTACTTTTATTTATTACCAAGGGAATAATTTGTTCATTTATTAACTTATTCCTAGGACACGCTGAATGATTTGACACTACTTGTAAGTTAACAATGGAAGAATAATGAAAGGTGAAAACAGGTTGAGAGAAAGAGATAAAACCTAAGGGCAGATTCCTCTCGCAAATGTATGAGAGTTGCTCTTTCTTCCTTTAGCAGAGTTTGGAAGGCTTAATCAGTGGATGCTTGTTGCCAGTCGTCACAGGTAAGAGAAAGGCTGCCCTGAAGAAACCCTTGGAAGCGATCATAAGAATGTAGATCTTGCATAGTGACTCTGCTGCTGCTGACTCCTTTGAGGTCGTAAAATCATCTCCTCCAAACAGTTTGCCTTTGGGAATTCTTTCCCCATACAATTCTGGATCGCAAAGGAAATCCACCAGGAAGGGAACAGATAAACAGGAGTGTTGAAGGGTTGCAGTTCAGTTAATCACTCAGTTGTTTTCTCTGGGGGATATTAGAAAGAAGGAGACGATGGGCTTGGACTCTCAGCCCTCAAAACTACCATATTTACACTATAAATTATTTGGTTATTTCTTTGTAAAG
>NC_087209.1:86886741-86892351 GCF_015104395.2 Macrobrachium nipponense
CTAAGTAGTTAGCGTTTTGTACTTTATTCTGTATTGTAGATTTTGATCGGATTAAGTCTATCTCAGAATAATAAAAACACACCATTAAAATATAATGAATTACGTTCAGTATGTAACTGTTCAAGTGTGAAATCCCGGGAATTTTGGAAAAACTGGCGGTTTTAAAGAAGGGATTTTTAGGTTAGATATATATTCCTTTTTTGTGTGTGTGTTTTGTTTGGTGATTCTTACAGATTCAGTTATTAGTGACCTTCAGAATATATACATCCGTAATGAATTCAGTCGCATGTAAGTTTAAAAGTCATAGTTATTTTAGTGACCTAACACTGTTTATTATTACTGATAATCTTTGAGTGATAGTACATTAAACATAGTCATGCCCAGGTTAGTTACAGATTTTCACAATAAACCCAGTTTTATGAGATTCTTGATTACATAAATGTTACGGACCCCTTTATTGGGTCGTGGTGCAGTTCTTTTATTGCACTATTTATACTCATTGATTTTCAAAAATACTCAGCGTAAAATGGTCAGTGGAGACGAAAACAAAAGGGAAAACTCTATTTATTCACCAAAAAAAAAATAACAAATTAAGTCAACCTTGTGACTGAAGAGGACATACACGAGTCGTAAAGTAATCTCCCGTAGGATTCTTAAATGCTAAGAAAATTAAGCACTAGATAGAAACATGGAAGAGAACAAACACAAGAATACAACTAAACAGGAATATAACCATACAATGGCTGGCCAAACCAAAATCCAAACATACCTATAACTTTAAGTGAAGGAAAGAAGGTGAAGGATAAAAGTGAGAAAACACTCTAATTCCTACCTATGAATTACAGTCTAAACACTTTATTATAACAACACCAAGACCGATAGGTCATAAGGACCACCAGAGTCAATAAAATATAGTATAATAATTGATACTATATATGTATATATATATATAGATATATATATATATATATATATATATATATATATATATATATAGGAAAATAGATATATATAAAAAAAACACAAACTTCTAACACAAAACAGGGGAAGCTGCAATCCAAAATAAATTCAAATCGCCTTTAAGGAGGCCGTGATCCAATACATCTCAGCTCTGCAGACGAGGGAGGACATGAATACTCAGGTAACCACAGGTACAGGGGAGTCGGAGGAGGTCCTGCCCGACAACACAAAGACAAACTCCTACCTGGTATCTGTCTCCCTACTTGACACCTCACGAGCCAGATTGCTCCCTCAGCAGCAGCTTTAAGGCGTCCTTGGAGATACACTGATGACTGCCCAAATCTCCACTAGTGCCGGCAGAACACGATGGCACTCAATACCTTAGGGAAATATATATATCCACTAAGGTGGCAATACGACGAAGTCGCAGGTGACAAGTCAACTGCGTCGAATACAGGTCACACGACGTCGCAGGTGACAGAAGTGTACCTGCGAAGGGCAGCTCCAAAAACAAGATTCAAGAGGCAAGAAGGTTTTCCAATAATCGCCAGCTGCAGAGGTATCAGGAAGCAAGGTATGGCTCGAACTATCTCAGGCCGAGCACCGTCCTTCAAAAGTCACCTCACAGGAGTCATGCCGCACTCGAAAAATAAACAAACCAAAATCGTTAAAACGATAGTTCAAGCAATTAAGTGAGCGGGGAGGAGGCGAGAAACTATACCGTAAACAAAACACTAAACACTTAACATTAACTGCCTTAAGAAATTATTTACTTAAATCTAGAACAAGGTTGACTTAAATAAATCAGAAAATTGCGTTACTCTAATAATATAACAGTGGCACAGGAATTTAGGATGACATGACATCTTTAGGTTCAAAGTATGCTTTGCGGACATCGAACAATATTGCTGTTCAACGATACCTCACATTATAGAAAGATAAAGTACAAAGCTCTGGCAAACCTTCTGGTTGAGTTTGTTTGACAGCAACTGGATTCTGCTGAAAATTGTCAAGTTAGCTGTGCGATGGGGAACAAAAAACTCGGCTTTTCCGATCTCGAGTCCTATTTCGCAGTAAATTCTTCAATAGCTGGGTTAATCTAGACGCTTTGCAGTAAATGACTAATCCTCTTGATTGAATACCACTTCCTGGTCGAGTGACATAATATTTATGACTGCGAGTACTATAAGAGTATGCTGGGTATAATCACTGTATGTATATAACGTTATCAGTTCTTACCAGCTTTTCTTACTTTCTAGTATGTATAATATTTTGGAGTTAAAAATATGGATTTTTCGTGAAAATGTTTTACTTCTGGATTTAATATTTGGGGGAGGATAGAACTGTTCATAACAAAAACATATTTTCGGCTTCAATACCCATAACACTCAGTCAGTGTTTGCTCTGTATAACAATCACGGTTGTGACCTGTAAAAGATACAGTTAATGAACGAAAAGTCTTAATTAAAAAAGAATACTAGGTATCTCAATCAGTTGAATCGGTCACGTAAAGAATCAAAGATTTAAGTAGCAAAGATAATTAAATCAGGCTAAAAGTGAATTATGAATAAATCATATTAGGTATCTGCGGCTTTTGTTTCCTTAGAGTTAAACAGACATAAGGAAGGTTAAGAATATAAAAGTCATCTCAGTCAGACATGAAATAGCGATGCAGTATAAGTCCAACTATTCTACCAATTGATTGTTTTGCTCAAGTGATTTTGTCTCATATTCTCTATAAAAAAATTTCATATAACATATATCTCCAGTTGTATATTTAACGCAACATTTCGTGTATATTATCCCTAATATCAAAGAGAGACTTCATGGATAAGCTACGGATGAAAATGTCCATCGATTGTTTCATTATTTTTCAGTCCAAAGGATGATGGAAATGACAACCTAATTCCTGTCCCATAAATGTCTCAATGGAACAAAACAAAACAAAAAAGGTGGGGGTGTTTGGAGAGTAAAGACCGATCCCTAATCCCGAGGGAAGTGACAGATCAGTCTTCCTCTGAAAAGGTAACAAAACAATAATAATAGGATAATGTTGATATTTACAGAGCGAAAATAAGAGTATCTTGAGGGATGTTACATTTTAGCCCTTGTAGTTTAGTAGCACCGTTGGTTCAACGCACAGAGTGCGCTGTAGGCATTACTAACTTGTTTTTTTTTTAATTCAGAGGTGCAACCCCTTCCATTCCCTTTACTGTACTTCAAGTCATATCTTTCTTCCATTTTGCTATCCACCCTCTCGTAACAATTACTTCAGTGCAACTGCGAGGTTCTCCTCCTTCTGCACCTTTCAAACCTACCTACTCTCAGTTTCCTTTCCAGCACTGAATGACCTCATAGGTCCCAATGCTTGGCCTTTGGCCTAGGCTCTATATTCCATTCCATAACTTGTTCGCCTGAAAAGAGAGACTCTCTCTTTAATTGTCACGTAGCGGTGACGGAAATAGTACTTAGAGAACTGAGGTGAAGGTACAAAGAGATGAAGTCGGTTTGGTGTACGGTAGGGCTGAGATGTTATCTTCGGAAAGGCGGTGATTTAGTACTACACTAGCCTTGCAGCTTCATCAGGATTATATAGAAAAACATATTGAACCAAAATAAAGTATTTTCAATTATGAATATTATGAAGACTGGTCACAATTCATGCAATATTTTCATATTTTTAAAAGAAACACCTAAATAATGGGCCAACAGACATTTAAATAGCTTCATTAAACTTAGAAAGACCTCTTTTAGACAAACACCCGCCCTTTTTTCCTTTATCAATTGGTCATATTAACAAGAATACTGAGTTAAAAGCACAGATAGAAATATTGAAACCAAGATACAAACAGAGATGGCATAAGAAAAGTTAAAATAAAAGCACACATGTGCGAAATGCAGTGTTAACAAGTGGTGCGTAGACTACAAGGAGGCATGTGCATCAAAGCTAGGTAGTCTCAGTGTCTGTCTCTCCTATCAACAATAACAGGAGATAGCTAAACTGAGGAGGGAAGTAGAAGAATTAGCAAAGGAACTACAGGAGTTGACAAAGGACAAACTCGAAGGCAAGAGAAGAGAAGACAGCATGGAAAGGGAAATTGGAGACCTACGAAGAGAAGTTACAAACCTTAAGAGAGAGAAACCCGAATTGAACAACTACATAGTAGAAAACGGAGAGAGTATAGTGGAGATTAGAAAATAATTGCTCAAGCCAGAACCAGAAACGAAACAGAAACAAGCACTAGACTAGGTACAAAGAAAGAAGCTTACAAGGATAACAATGATGAATTCAAGAGAGCTGTTTGTAGAAGAGTGATAGCAGCCATAAAACACAATTGTCCCCCAAAAGGAATCAACACAACGAATAGATTTGCAGTGCTCTCAGAAACATAAGAGGAAAAAATGGAGACTCGTTAGTAAAAGATCATAGCTTAAATTTTGTGGCCAGAAATAGAAGTGAGAAAAAATTCAATTCTTACCCAGGTACAGGAGTGGAAAAAAATCAAGGTCAATAATATAAAAAGTGCAATCATAGTGCAGGGAGGAGGAAATGACTTGTTTCTAAAAGATGGAAGAACTGGCCAGACGGAAGGTCTTGTAGCCAACCTGTAGAGAACATCTGTGAGAAAACTGACAACGGCATTCTTAAAGGACTTCTGCCCAGAACCAATGCACCATTGGAATCAATGACAGATTGGAACTAATATGACAAGAAAAAGGTGTTAGGTTTGTAAACATTTGGGACAGATTTATAAAAGATGGAACTCACTTGAATTTGGAAGGAGCAAAAATGATAGGAAACCTTCTGAACGAAAATCTCTTGAAACACCTCAGTGAACTGAACATTAACGGGAAGAAGTCGGAAAGCTCCCAAAATCTGGTCAGTAATAGCACTGCAGGGAACAGTGAAAGTAAAGGAAATTAATAAAGCCACCGAGGACAAAAGAAAAGACAGAAATGTCCCTCAGAGTAACGCAGTTTAATGCACAATCTATTTGGAACAAAGTGGATTTTTTCAAAGCATTGGTAGCAAGTGAAGAATTAGCCATAATAGGTATCACAGAATCATGGTTACAAGAGGCAACAAGAGACTTCGTAGGAGAGTACCAGATAGCTGGATATCAATTGTTCAAAAAGGATAGACTCAATGAAAAATGTAAAATTACAACCATGCAAGAAGTGATTGTCATCAATATAAACAGTCTAGGGAAGAAGATAATTTTGATACTAGTTTAGGGACCTCCCCACCAACCACAAATGTCCGATGAGGAGCTGTATGCACTACTAGGACAAGATATAAGCAACAAACTTTGCATAATAATGGGAGCTTTCATTGCAACAGTACATTGGGACACGATGACCTCCACATCAAATGTAAAAAGGAAAGACTTACTTTTATAGAAAAATTAATTCCTCCATCAAGGGGTTAAGAGCCTAGTTGAGGAAACAACATGCTAGACATTGTTCTATCAAAAGAAGATAACCTAGCGTCTGACCTCTCAGTAAGTGCAATTCTAGGCAAAACCGACTATAAAATTATCTCATTTCAAATTAATGTTTAACAAAAAAAAAGAGGAGATATTAATGAGATTAGACTACTGTCGACAAGACCCTAAAAAAGCTAAAGGCGTACGTTAAAAATCTAGAGTA
>NC_087209.1:86892851-86897851 GCF_015104395.2 Macrobrachium nipponense
CAGAAATTGAGAAGGAATTTCCATTCAATGGATTAAATTTTGGATTGGGTACAACTATATCAAATGTGTCAGCTTTACTGCTCAGTTCATACTTTTCAGATCTTAAAAATTTTCAAAAATTTTGGGCCAGTGAAATAATGAGTTTTCAAAAGCGTTGTGTACGACATAGGCATAGTTATGCAATCTGCAGGGTTCAAGATACCACTAACAAAACAAAATCTAACTGGGTTATTTTCACAAGTCCTTTGAATGTGATCCAAACGATTCATGATAAAGACACTCCTTTTATTCATTTTATCTAATTTGTTCACATAAGAATTAATCCAACTCAGTGAAACAATGCTATCTGTATACAGTACTGATTCTACAATTCTAATAGGTTTAGGGCACTGAGAACCTGCCAAATCCTTACTCAAATCCAATAATGTTTCGGTTCTCAAAACTATCCCTTGGAATTCTAGAGATGGAATACTTTTGCTTTCTAAATGCTTCTTAACCAAGCGATTCTTTGCTAGAACAAAACTACATCTCTTATCATATTATTACAGTTGATAATTGACCATCCATTTACACCACAATACTGCTCAGATGAAATAACCTTATTCATTACCAATTTCATACTATTAGCTAAAATTTTGGCACATATTTTATGATCTACGTTAAGAAGAGATATGGGCCTCCCCAGTTTTCTGCTAGTTCTACGTCCCCACCCTTTGGTATAAACTTAAGAATCCTTCATGCTGAGATCTACTCAAATCCTCCTCCAGAGCGTACCTAATTACTTGTATGAAGTGAGGTTTCAACAGTGTCCAAAACTTTATGTAAAATTCAGTTGGAAGGCCATCCTTTCCTGCGACTTTCCAATGCTTAAGCCCTTAATGCTGCCCATATTTCTTCTTCAATTTCCTTTGACAACATATCTACATCATCATTATCCAATTTATTCTTGCACGTTTCTAAGTAATTCCTCTTGCTGAATTTAATCAACATTAACGTTATCGTATAACTCTTTATAATAACTTTTAAAACAGGAAACAATACTGTCAGTATTAATGAGAACTCCTTTATCCGTTATAACTCTAAAATACCCGACTTCCTATCCTTCTCTCTTCCTAACAAGTATGCTGATACCTTTTCACTTCTACCCTGTCTTTTAATTTTGCTTGTAGTTTAATGCCCTCACAAAACTCATTCTGTCTTTAATCACCCTTATTTCTTCAAAGTCAATCCCACCAGCATTAGCTTTTGCATACAATTGTTTCAGTCTTCCCTGCAACATATCTAGAAGTTCATATTTTTCTTGCGACATAATTTTTGACATTCTTATAAAAAACATTCCATTTTTGCAAAATCCCACTATGAGGACAATTATATATCCTTTTCTAGCACAATATGACTCCAATTACACTGAAATTCTCCTCAGTTCTTTAAAACCCAAAACTTTTGTGTGAAGCCTCCAAAAACCTCAACCAAATTTTACATTTTGTACATTAAATTGAACTAAAAACCATGCTGTGATCTGAGCAGCTGATAGGTATTTTTTTCCCATGACTTTATATGGTTTAAATAGCCTTTTAACATATACTCTGTCTATTCTTGACCCGTAGTTATTTTTAACAAAAGAATATTCAGGTAACTTGTGACAACCTATGGTTATGTCTTTCAATCCTACTTGCTTTATCAAGTTCCTTAGAACATTTGACTGTAACTTAACATTTTTCTGAACTACTGTCTCGAAGAGAGGTCACACAGTTAAAATCTCCACCTAATATTAAGTTTTCACTGTTATTCTTTAAATAAAATAAAAATTTATTTCGAAAGAATTCTTCTCGTATTTTGTTTGTTCTGAAGGAGCGTACAAGTTCGGCAGAGGAATGATTGTACCATTAAACGCAATCTTAATACTAATTACTTGCCCTCTCCATCCATTTCCTGATTCAAGACCTTAATGCTAGGACACTTTCTAATATATATCGCAGTTCCACCTTTCAGGACTCCCTCCGAATCAGGACTCCCTCGGTTTGGAGTTCTGAGACAGGAAGGAGACAGGGTAAAGGCCATGGTGCTGATCCCTGTTTTTGACGCCCCGCCAATCCAGGAACCCACATTCTTCTTCTTCTTCTTCTTCTTCTTCTTTCGTCTTCTTTTTCGTATTTTTCTTCTTCTTCTTCTTCTTCTTCTTCTTCTTCTTCTTCTTCTTCTTCTTCTTCTTCGTATGATTTTTAATGCATTTAGCTATAAAAGTGCCTTCATCATGAGACCCTGCCTTTCTCCCTCATTAGGTTTAGTTGAAGAGGCCTATTTATTTGTTAAGTAGTTTTCCATTTCCTTGAATTTCATTTTTTCTCAGTCATAAGTCTTTTTCATAGACAAATCTTTATCTCACTCTCAATGTCTCTAGTTTTCATATCCTTTAAGTTCTCTGAAAAGACTGGCAGCCGTGTTTTCATGGGTCCTTTTTCCAGTTACTTATTATTTTCTATGCTCCCACTCTTCCAGTTCTTTCGGGAGTATCTCCCTGAAGGTCTCTTTCATATTTTGTTTTATTATTATTCTTCATAATGATGTACGTCAAAGCACATTCTACTGCCGACTACTGCTTTAATAGGCGGTCCATGAAGCACAATAGAAATTGGAATGCTACCGTCCAGTAGGATTTATTCATCATTAGGGAATGTTTACGGTTTACGAATAGCTATGTCTAATCTCGAAGGATAAATCGAGTGAACAATGCTGCTACAGGAGTAAATGCTGAAGACAATGATGGGGATTATGTTGGCTTTGCGTTAATCAGTGCAGTGTTCTACTTCTCTTGGAAAGTGTGAAGCAACGCTCTTCATAAAACATGATCATTGTGATGATTTATTACTTATTACCCCTGCCTACTGTATGCTGAATTGGTGTCTGTACATAAATTTTCATATATTACTCCAATTTTTACGGTTTCAACGAGCATCTAAGAACGGGAAAATGAGTTAGAAGACAATCCTTTAAATTGGAATCATGGAATGCATCAATTATTGGACGGTATGCCAGTTCGGTATCAAGCTGGTTACAGAGAGATTACAGAATTTATTTTGTGTATTCCCAGTTCACTAACATATTATCTGCGTCATCAGATACATGGATTTGACCTTAACCCTACCCCTGTATTAAGGTAATTAACATTTACAACATGAATGATTTGGTTTGTAATTAAAACAATTAAAACATGAGCCGAAGTTTCCTCGGCGCAATAGAATTTTCTGTACAGCATATAATACTGTATGAAACTCTCAGCCGGCAGGCTGGCCTGTGTTGTTGCGGTGCCAGAAGCATGATCATGACTAACTTTAACCTTAAATACTGAAGCTAGAGGGCTGCAATTTGGGTTGTTTGATGATTGGAGGGTGGACGATCAACATACCAATTTGCAGCCCTCTAGCCTCTGTAGTTTTTAAGATCTTAGGTCGGACAGAAAAAGCGCGAACGGACAGGCAAAGCCATCTCAATAGTTTTCTTTAAAAAAAAAGCAAAAAGGTATGACGCATCCATTTCATCCCCTTTTGAGCGACGTGCTATGCAGGAACACTGGAGTTTAAGGGGTCAGCGGTCAGGTATATCACCGATAACCTGAAACATGCACATGCAGACACTAACGCCTGCAAAAGTGAGTCTTCGGCAGCAAAATGATACGATGAGATATACATACACTATGTTATAATAACGTATCTAAAAAACGAATCTCTATCTCCTATCTGTTTTTACTTGCATAACTATTATTCTGCTTATATCTATCTGTACAGGGCGTCCGGCTTAGATTAATAATGACAAACAATTTCCACTTTTGCCACTGAATTAGATCTACTTATTGAATCTGTCATCCAATCAGAAACCGTTCCTCTCTCTCTCTCTCTCTCTCTCTCTCTCTCTCTCTCTCTCTCTCTCTCTCTCTCTTCACTTCTCAAGTTTCATTCTTTCCTTCGTAGGATAATAGGAATGAGCAATCACGTCTATGAAAAGCGAAATCAGAATGTAAATGCTTTTCTTTTCTATTGGGATCATCTCCGGTAAGAAGCATTAACTAGAATTACGAATTATGAATTCCATTAGAATCTATTCGCAGCCTTCTTTAAAAAAAATCCTATTGAATATTATCATAGAGGAAAACCTCAAACGAGATGTGATGGCTCACACTGACATTTCATTAAAAGACTTCAGCTGTCACCCTACTTATCTTGCTTTATTAGCTGGTAATGCTAATACATGTTTTCGAATTACATGAGACAGACAGACGGACAGACAGAATGTGTGTGATCACGCGTGAGTGTCCGAGTGTGCTTGCGTTACTTTCATGATTCTTTAAGAATGGATGGAAATATCTTGATGGATTATCATCATCTTACCTACCTGAAGAGATTTGGGCTTCCAAAGTTTAAATATTTAGCCTCGCCACAGGTTGCATATTTGTGGATTCCTTTGCATATTTAAATATCACGACAGTGATTCTTTGATTACTCCAATCACGATCTTAAGACAGCCATGAACCCTTACATTACTAGAAAAAATGGAATTGGCGGAAACACACATCTCCAAGTAGAAATATTTAAGAGTATTAAGTGTGATCAGATCAGAGGTCAAGGTCAAATTTCATTCATTTCTGTGTTTGCCGCTTGTGGACAAGGGTGGGTGGAGGAAGTGTGCTGTTCACTACAAGGTCTTGCTTGTAAGTTTGTTTTGGCTTTTATGTTTGTCTCAGAGATTTTCTGCCTCGCTGCCTATAAGTAGTGTAGTCTTAAATCTGATTGCTTATTAATCCATCAGAAAGAATCACACTTCGTTCATTATTAAAACATCTCTAGATATATATATATATATATATATATATATATATATATATATATATATATATATATATAGATATATATATAATATATATATATATATATATATATATTATATATATATATATATATATATATATATATATATATATATATATCTCAAAAAATCACCATAAC
>NC_087209.1:86910351-86950351 GCF_015104395.2 Macrobrachium nipponense
GAGGTGAACGAGGTTGGGGTAAAGCTGTTTCTCTCTTAACAACCGCATTCGTAACGTTGATTTTGTACTAATATCTTGTCTAGTATGCTGTTATAAAAATACATTATATTGTTTACTGATATGATTTTACATCGTTCACATGATTCCTGTGACTAGATAAAATCTTTATCTGATACAATATTTCTTAATATCTGAAGAAACCAAAATGAAAGTCTAAAGTTAAACTACCCAAAGTTCTTCATAGTTTTTTTTTTTAATTCTCCACTTTGTATTAACATAACGGCTAAGCTAAAAGTTTTATTCCAATCCGATAATTTTCCACCAAAAGAACCCAAAAAGGGACCTTTGACAATCTGAAATCAGTCCATCTCTGGTATTTGTTTGACCACAGTTTGATTTATATAAATATTAAATATATATATATATAATATAGATATATATATATATATATATTATATATATATATATATATATATATAATAGGTTATTTCCTCACTATTCATTTGGTAAACGTGTAACTCGAGCGTTAGGCAAAACAAACAAACCTCTCTCTATTCCAAGTAACTAGCGGCTCGCGACCTTCTCTCTCTCTCTCTCTCTCTCTCTCTCTCTCTCTCTCTCTCTCCTCTCTCATCTCTCTCTCTCTCTCTCTCGCTAAAAAAATGCACACATCTCCATAGGACTCGTAATGCAGTAATGCCACTCGCCTCCAAATAGTCACGAAACCAAAGAGAAAGACCACAGAAATCTTCTCTTTGCTCGAAAAGACAAAACTCCCATAACCACAAAAAAGGGTCACCCGCCAAAGATTAATCCCATCTCCATACAGAAATATGTGGAACGCCATATTCAATAATAAGAGCACTCCCAGTGAAAAAAAAATATTTCCTCCATTTGGTTAATAACCACATCACATATTCTCTCTTATTTCTCTGATAGCCATATGTAATAAAAAACACCACTCCAGAATAAAGAATAATCACCTCTACTTCGGCAAATACTAAATATTTACCTCTATTTCCCCAATACTCCATATGGAATAAAACAAAGCTCCAAAAAATATATCTCCAAAAAGGAATATCAAAAAAATGAAATCCTATCTCCAAAAAAAATGTTGCCGTCAAAGCATCTAGCTCACACACTCACAAATATTGCCCCATATATCTCCAAATATGTGTCTCCATTTGCAACAAAGATGGCTGCAAAATAATGGAACTAAACATAGCTCATATCACCATTGGCATATATCAAAATGGCCAAAAAAAAATATATCTCCAATATATTATATCTCAATTTATAACTCAAAATAATATATCTCTCCAATTATAACTCCAATTCTCCAGAGAATCACTCAATCTTATAGTCAAAAACTATAAAACTCTCTCCATTTAGCATAACTGCTAAAAAAGGGCGAGAAAACTCGGCAAATAAAAACTGTCTAGAAAATTCTAGAAAAAAATCACCAATGTGCCACAACTCATTATAACAGAACTCCAAATTCAAAGTGTCTTAGCCAAGACTTCTCCATATGTACTACAACTGGCCACTAGAAAACCTAACCAAGTTTCCTATCTCTCACAAAGTTGTCATAAATACAACAAAGGTATTGTGCAAGAAAACTCACAATTTCTGGAACACAAATATCCAGAGAAAAAAAATGTAGTGCCATTACGTATGCATTCAAAAACAGTGCAAGAATTCTCCCGTAAATCTCACTGCAGCATCAAATAGCTGAAACACAAACACGTTCCCGAATAATGACTCTAAATGACGAACTGAGATATTAAAAAAAAAAAAAAAAAAAAAAAAAAAAAAAAAAAAATACTCACGCCAACTGGACAGAAAAAAATTAATTCAAATTCACCCATGATAGAAAAAACTTGCGTCAGCGATGGCTAACTTCCAAAAAAGGAGAAATAAAATCAACGTTATTGTTAACTATCTCTCGTGACTCACTAGATGTCAAGCAATTATCTGCTGAACTCATAAAAAAAAGGGGAAAAAAAATAATGTGTTGTTAGTTTCCTCCCAAATTCAAAAAAAGATTTCACAACCCTTGATAGCATTACACACCCACGTATTAGTATAAAAAATATCAGTATCAGAAATATCACTATCGCAAAATCACCAAAAATTTGCTATCATCAAAATCACCAGTATCAGTAAAAAAAAATATCACCAATGTTAATGCTTGTCCATTCTCCAAAAATTCAGCACAAAATATTCACCAAAAGTTCAGCAAAATTTAACACAATTCCCCAAGACTCAGCCAGATCATCAAGATTCAGCAGAACTCATCCCTCATGAATGACTGAAATATTCTCCAAAGTACAAAAACTCAACAAATAATTAAGACAAAACTTCTCCCATTAATTCATTGTAATAATTCTCCATGAATAATTATCTTTAACAATTATAAAATAATCTCCCACGAAATATCTCAAATCTCTCGTTAAAAAAAAGTCTCCCGTAATGATATTATACTTAAGCAACCCTCCCTTGACACATCTCAATATAATAATTATTAATAATAATAATAACTCTCCATAGTAAACAATTCTCTTGCAAAGATCTCAAGTAAGGGTGTAATTCAAATAGCATACACCAGTAATGCTGAACCTTATGACACACAATTTCTCCACATGCAACACCATTCACGGCATCTGGCATCACCATACATCACCACTCGGCACCATTTTCAAATTATTTCTCCAACACAATAAAAAAAATAATAATAATAATCTGTGTCTCCCCATTTTGTGTCCTCCAAGGCATGAGGAAAACATACACCCATACAATGCATTTCAATTCTCTTTTTTATTTCCTTTTCTCTTCATACAAGAGAAAAAAAAAAAGAAAGAAAGGAGGGGTTCACCCACACTGAGAAAAAAAAAAAAGTTTCACCCTCCCGTTAGAACAACCCCTCAGTCAAGTGATATCCCCGAGGCATGCCAGTACCATCTCCCTTGCAATCCCCTCTTAGGGAGGCCAGTAGTTCCCCCTCCCCATGCAACACGACTCTCTGCGCCGGTTAGCAGAAATGTGCTGAGCCTGTAAAATTGTGTGGCCGCTTTTTCTCCAAGCGAAATATGCTATCCAAGCACAGTTCACATGCATAAACACATCTTTAGGCAGCCTTATGTTTTAAACAAAGACGAATATGTCTATTATCAACATGCGCAAATAAAGAAAACACGTCAATTTTGCTACTATGGGGAAAGAAAAATTTTTTTTTTTTACCTCTTGAACAATCCCATAACCCTGAAATATTTAAAAAAGAACCCTCCCCTTGATAAACCTGTATTTTAACACTCACCATTCCACAACGGGAACAAAAGGAACTCGGAATTCGCGTAAGACACGGCAGTGATACATGCACGATTGTCTCGGGAATCACACTTCACAAACATCTCAGTAGTAACTGACCGTTCCCCATCCTTGAAGCGTCTCGCTTTGGGCAAAATGCTGACCCTATAAAAATCCTTCCCCTCCCACCCCTCACAGTTAGCGGACAGATATTTCTCATTTTTTCTCAGTAACTGAAAACTAACAATTTAACAATTTTCCACAATCCCACAAAGGTTTTGTCGTTCGAAACTATCGCTAAGCCATAACCCCTTTATTTTCTAAATGGTCACCTATCTCTTCATTGGCGTTCCCAGGCATAAAAAAAAACCTTTTTATACCATTTTTTCACCGCCTGCCACCAAACTGTAATGAGGTTATTTCCTCTCGGTCCCCCCATGTTCCTTTGCCAGAACCGTCTGTTTCAAAGACATAGAACACCCGTAAGTACACACACAAGTTTAACAATCAGAGATTAAAGATTGGATATCCTTATAAAAATGTCAAATAGATAACAAGCCACTCTTTGGCTAAAACAGTTCAAAACTCACCCAAGCAGCCAGAATATTTAAGTATTATATTATAAAACACTTTCGGAGAGCACCACCGCATCCTGTCTTTCTTCCAAAGACCCCTCTATCAAAATCCCCATAGACTTGTGTATCATACATTATTAACAGAAGGGAGGCACACGCACATACGAACCCACAGTTCATTAGCGCCTCACAATTACTGGCTGCAAATCAGTTTCACAAAGGCACTTTGAGAAGAGTTCATAAACTGTCGTACATTGACTTTTCTAACTATGCAGTTTTATCTCCCCGCCATCCACAGAAACCCATTGTTTCAGCTTTTCTCAGGTCGTTGCTTCTCCACATTCCATAAGTCACAGCGAACATATTGGCAATATATCTTATTAATCAAAACCCTAGGCCTTATATATATATATATATATATATATATATATATATATATATATATATATATATATATATATATATATATATATATATATATATATATATGTTATAATTACTTTAGCACGTGACTCATTTATCACATATCCACAGTGAAAAATAAGAGACAGGGTGTAGGTCCTGACCAGTTTCGGCTTTATTTTCAAGCCATTGACAAAGGACTGATACATGGTATTAGAATTCACAAGTATATATACTACAAAGACAGTACTGACGAACATACACACAACAGTTTGAGACTGCAGATCCACCCACAGGCAGGTGTCAAGGTAGGAGTGGCTTTCAAAAATCATTAGGCTAAAATTTACAATAAATTCTCAAGGGATACTACCGCTTAGGTTAAATCAATTAGTACCATCAATTAAATTTACTATGGAAATAGAAAAAGATGAATGCCTACCCTTTTTGGATGTCCTCATACGGAGAAATAGTAGTGGGTTTAAGTATAGTGTTTACAGAAAACCTACTAATATTTCTTCCTATGTACATTTCTATTCTGGACAAAACAATAAGGGTTTAAAAGATCAGTGTTTGCTTCTATGTTTTTAAGAGCACTACGGGTATGTAGCCCAGAATATATAGATGAGGAAATAGATAAGATTCAGAATACAGGCAAGAAACTGAAATATCCAGATAATGTACTAAAACAATGCATTAAAAAGCGGCAAAAAAGTCCATGTATCAAAATAAAAAAGAACCTTACAACAACAAAAATTTGCTTGTACTACCTTATAATAGTAATATGAAAGATATCCCACATCTCCTGAAGAATTTTGTTGTTAATGTAGTTTTTAAAAACAATAAAACAATGAAAACAGGTACTTATAAAGAACTCCCCCGACAATGCTAAAGGATGTGTATATAAAATCCCGTGTAAGTCTTGTGACAACTTTTACATTGATCAAACGGTGAAAGCACTGGAAAAAGAATAGAACAACATAAACAATGTGTGAGATATGCACAGGGAATAGTGGTATATTTGTACATGTTAGTGAGAATCAATCATGCAATTAATGGGAAGGGGCAAAGAAGCTGGTGTGTTCTAATAATGCATTGGAAAGGAATATCATTGAATCTAGTTTTATAAAAGAAAGTTACAACAATAATATGAACATCAGTAAAGGAATGTATAAACTTGATCCTTTAATATCAAAAGAAAGTTTGTAAACTGTTTAAATTTAAGGTTGGCTGTAGAGATATATGAAAAATAGGATTACTGTAAACACACAGTAAAGGGGGCAGTAGTGGTAATGAGATGTTCAACCCCACCTCCCTGACACCTGTCAGGTGTGGACTTGTACCCTAAGCGGTAGTATCCCTTGAGAAAATTTATTGTAAATTTTAGCCTAATGATTTTTGAAAGCCACTCCTACCTTAACACCTGCCTGTGGGTGGATCTGCAGTCTCAAACTGTTGTGTGTATGTTCGTCAGTACTGTCTTTGTAGTATATATTACTTGTGAATTCTAATACTATGTATCAGTCCTTTGTCAATGGCTTGAAAATAAAGCCGAAACCGGTCAGGACCTACACCCTGTCTCTTATTTTTCGCCTGTGGATATATAATATATATATAATATATATATATATATATATATATATATATATATATATATATATATATATATATATATATATATATATATATATATATATATATATATATATATATAATATATATATATATATATATATAATAAAAGGAGCCCATAAAAACACCAAAATGTAGAGAGAAAAGTACTATATTTCAGAGACTGCTGTCTCTCTCTTCAGGTATATGAATGAGAAAAGTTTACAGAAAAGGTGGTATTTATACCAAGAGATCCGTCCACAAGTAAGCCAATTTAGGTCACCCCCGCTGATAATCTTCCTTTAATCTTCTTAAGCGTTGGTTGAATGAAGACTTCGTCGACGACATCTGAGATCCACCCGCCTTTTGAGATGTTCATTAACCTGCTTCTCTTTTTATCTTTAAAGTATCCTAATCATATAATTGAGAAAGCAATTCAAAAAGCAAACGTAATTTTCTACCGACCCCCTACAGACAAGACCAGAGACACGCCCAACAATAAAATAAAAATTCCTCACCTGGAGACGATTACGAGAATAACCCACACCCTCGGGAAATCCAACCCTTTTGCATTTACCTACCAAATACCTTAGCTAAATCCCTGATTAACGTCCAACAAAAGACATCTCCCAAAGGATCTGGGGTCTATGAGATCCCATGCCAGGACTGTGACCAATCTTACATCGGATTTACAGGTAAATCACTTCCCCAGAGATTAATACACACAAACGGTCAGTTAGGCATGGACAACAAAACTCGGCTATTTTCAACCATATAAATGAACATAACCATAGAATAAACTGGAATTTTTCACGTGTGATTATAGCAGCAACTGCTGGTACAAGAGTCAAATGATGGAATCGGCCTTAATAAAAGAGAAGCAGGTATGAACATCTCAAAAGACGGGTGGATCTAAGATGTCGTCGACAAAGTCTTCATTCAACCAACGCTTAAGAAGATTAAAGGAAGATTATCAGCGGGGGTGACCTAAATTGGCTTACTTGTGGACGGATCTCTTGGTATAAATACCACCTTTCCTGTGAACTTTTCTCATTCATATACCTGAAGAGAGAGACAGCAGTCTCTGAAATATAGTACTTTTCTCTCTACATTTTGGTGTTTTTATGGGCTCCTTTTATTAGATGGAATTCTGTTGTTACAGAACATTTTTACCAGTCATATTATATATATATATATATATATATATATATATATATATATATATATATATATATATATATGTATATATATATATATATATCAGAAGTGCTGAAGGCATTTTGCAGACTTAACGTCGTGAGGTGTTGAAATATAACTAAAGTGATCCAGTCAGTGATGTTTCTTTATCAGGAATCCATACATTCTCTATCATTTTTATCCTACTCATATTTTACTGGGAGTTATTGCACTTCCCACAATAGTCTGTCTTATTTTGTACCTTAGGCTTCGAAACAGATACCAATATTCCTCAGCTAATGCAGGTGAAAAGGCTGGTTCCATTTAACCAGTTTTTACTGTACTTTCTGTCCCCTTGAACCGGTATTACTGTGCTATCTGTCCCTTTTATCCAGGTATTATTGTCCCCAACCTTGCGCGAGTGACCCATCGCCCGAAGAGAAGGGCCTGCGAACCCATTGCTCAGCCTATAGTTGCAAATTTTATCCCTTTGATTGATTTAGAGTACGTAAATTAAGTTAATTGTTCCCCGAGTGTTTTATTTTTACCTCATTAGAATACTTAATCTCACCCTTTAATTTCATTTAATTTTGCTGATGATTATTGACGGAGCGCCACAAGGACTTTTGTTATAAATGCTGATTATATTGTAAAGTAACTCTACAAATGTCATTAACCATAACAATATATATATATATATTATATATTATATATATATAATATATATATATATATATATACATATGAATAACTTGATCACGAAGTATATAAAACGTGATGCTATGTATAAATAAAGGTTTTTTTGCCACGAAGGAAATAATGAAACAAGCGAGATAGCCAAGTACTTTCGGTCCTGTTCGGACCCTTTACTGAGGCAAACTGATTTTAGAGAGAACAACATAGTCAAAAGAAAGCTTAATATACAAACTGACACTACAAGATTAGCAAGCAATAAGGGCAATTTTCACTCTACAGAAGGGAGGAGCTGCCTGAGGGAAGCCACACCTTGAAGGATACACGCAGTAAACAAGTGATTTTCCCAGAAAACAGTACAATTTGAAAAAACAACGGGTGCATATACAATTTAATATCATGAATCTTTATACAAATTTTTCCAAAAAATTATTATTAATGAAAAGACGAAAGAAAATATAAATATATATATATATACATAAGATATATATACATATATATATATATATATAATATATATATATATATATATATATATATATATATATATATATCGAGCAAGAGAAAGAGGGAGAGAAAATATCGAACCAGAGAGAGAGAGAGAGAGAGAGAGAGAGAGAGAGAGATACTCATCGCATTTCCTGAACAGTCCTTCACGCATCATATACATTAGCAACAAGTGAGGCTCTGTCAGATACATTTGCAAACTGAAATCATTATTGAAATAAGATGAACAACATGCCATTGAGCGGACAAGAACTCGTTGTTGAGATTTACAGACAAATGGATATTAATGGTTGTTAATGATCAGTGAGCCCCATTTCTAATACTGGTATAAAGTTTGTTGTCGGGACATTTCATCTGAATGATATGTTACTGATTAACGCAATCACGTCTTTGCATATATTTCTCCTTTACTTCAGAATCACTTATAGAAGACTCAGTTGATATTCTTCGTAATATGAAGAGTATATTATTCCTCACATTCTCCAATAATCGGGGTGTTGTAAATAAAAGAACAGATGATCTTCACGGACATAAAGGATCATAATATTCACCTTCTCGACAAAACCTTCTACTGTGATGTCTTTGGGTGTTGCAGCCGCGATGATTTGTGTTACCTTTACAAGGCTTTGATGCAAAGCATTTTTTCTATTATTATTATTTTCTTGTGACTGATATTAAAGTAATGGACTCTTCTTGTTGACTTCATTAAAGAAATTAATACTAATGTTTGACATACTTTAGCAATATATAATTGTTAAAGCAATTATACATATTATTATTTGAATATTGCCGTCATATAATTCAGTATTTATCAATCCAGTTTAATTATACTAGATGGAAGCAATGCCAAAAAATAAAAAATTATAATTACTGTAGTCCTTTTATTGATGACAGCAAACATAAAGTGAAGATTAAAAATCATCATGTAAAGGCTGATTTACATTATTTTTATGATTGTCAAATCAATCACCTTATTTGAACAGAAGTTCAAGTACATTCAGCAGCACTTTCGTTTGAAAAGTATTTTCACAATTATGCCTATCCCAGTGGAGCTCTACGTCTGACAATTACCCCGAGATCATTGCCCTTCTCTCCATTAAGAGGAGAGTCAGTTGCTTCTTTTTCTGCTCATCTTGTCAGAATAGGAACTACAAACGGTGTTTAGGCGTAAATATTTGCTATCAGGTTCGCCATTCAGAGGCCTTTCTTCCAGAACTCATTGCAAATGATTTCGAGCAATGGATTTCTTTCTGCTTTTTTTTTTTATTTTTTTTTATTTTTACCTAATGTACTATATAAGATGTATGCTACTTTGTGTAGGTACAATTGTCCATTCTTATGCATATGGGTTTACAGATTATAATATAGATCTACAAACTGGTATAGATCTGATATAAAAAGAGAGAGAGAGAGAGAGAGAGAGACGAGAGAGAGAAGAGAGAGAAAGAGAGAGAGAGAGAGAGAGAGAGAGTAGAGAGTGGTTACTTTAAAAAATTGTGAGTTGTACGTTTTGTTCATATCGATTTCATTATTAACTTCAGTTGTCTTCGGTGAGAGAAGTGGTATCTGTAGTTAGATTTCTACGGTTAGATCAGTATTAATTTTTTTTATCCAAAGAATCCGGTGCGTTAAAGAAATCGATTTTTAATAGTTTTATTTTAGAAATATTTTCCAGAAAAGTGCTGGTTTTACTGTGTTCCTGCCTGCCTTCATCTGCTGATTTTTGGCTATATATATATATATATATATATATATATATATATATATATATATATATATATATATATATATATATATATATATATATATATATATATATATATATAAAGGCAGGCAGGAAACACACAGGAATTTGACATTTTGACATTCATTCCGACGTATCACAATACATTATTGTATCTTCAAGGAATTCTACAGTATAGATTGAAAATAAAATGATTTTTTAAAACTTAAAAAAAATATAAAATTTTAGAAACAACAGTTATCTGATAAGTCAATTTAAAAGCAGACCATATTTAAAACGCAATAAGTTAAGTTAAAACACAAGTTACAAAAAAAAAAAAACATGAAAATGAACATTAATCTACAAGGATTTATTAAAAAAATATATGATGATAATAATAAGAATTATAAATAACTAAGGGAGTGGAGCTAACCTGCTAGAGCAGAGTCAAGAGTAAAACTGAAGGCAGAAACGAAAAGTAAACAATAACAGGCTTTAAGAACAGCAACAAGTCAAGATAAAAAAAGTTGAACAGCTGAGGCCTGGGTATATAAACCGGAACAAGTTATTCAATTTTCAACGTCTCTAAAATAAATAGGTCTTTAGAGTTGTTGACCTGTCCAATTATAGAGAAATCTTTGTATTGGATTTTAGTTTTACATTGTGAAGGATGATTTCTTATGTTGGATGCATCTGGGTTATACAGGCGACATCCCGTTCTGTGACTAACCCCCCTATGAGAAACGACTCGTACCCTAAGAAGACGCTTCGTGGATCCCACATAATTTCCCATATCGCATCTGTGGGACAAGTATAACTTATATGCCACATTAGACGTCATCAAAGGGCAGAGTCGATCTTTTACTCTGAAAAGGGAGCCAATTGTAAGGGTTTTTTTTCGGAATAAAATTTATGTCAGGGGATTAAAATGTTCATTGATTATTTTACTGAAACCCGTACAGAAGTTGTCAGAATTTATGTACGGAAAGGATGCGTAGAATGTTTTTTTGGGAACGTTAAAATACAAAGGGCTGTTATAGGACTTTTTGCTGAGTAATTTCTGTATCATCTTGTTTATGATCTTGGTAGGGAAACAGTTATCGTTAAAATATTTGTCAAGGAGGTAATTTCCTTGTAGATTAATGTTAATTATCATGGGTTTTTTGTAACTTGTGTTTTAACTTAACTTATTGTGTTTTAAATATGGTCTGCTTTTAAATTGACTTATAGATAACTATTGTTTTTAATTTTATAACTTTTTTAAAAGATTTAAAAATTATTTTATTTACATCTATTGCAGAATTCCTTGAGGATACAATAATGTATTGCGAAACGTCGGAATAAATGTCAAAATGTCAAATTCCTGTGTGTTCCTGCCTGCCTTCATCTACTTAGTGTATATAATATATATATATATATATATATATATATATATATTATATATATATATATATATATATACACACATATATATATATATATATATATATATATATATATAATATATATATATATATGTATATAATTTCTTATAAAAAAAATTGATTGTGTTATATTAACATATTTTCGAAAGTGTGTAATAACAACGACAAAGCCCTTGAGCTACTCTATGATATCTCACGTTTATTTACACGAAAGAACGATCGCCATGACGTGTTCAGAAGTCCGTAGAATATTTACATTTGAAAACGAGACAATTTCATTTTACACCCAGTAACCTCCATGGTTTGATTACTTGTTGTGCTGGAAAATGTTCACTTATCATGCATATTTCGCTTGGCAAGAAGCCATTAACAAATTAATCTACTCACCTGAAAATCAGTGACAGGCAGCAGGTGTCAGGTTTATGGACTCTCTCTTATTAGAATTGTTGCAATCAAATTGTAGTTCATTAGAATTTACAACAAACACAAAATAACGAGACAGAATTTTCCTCATATGATGTTATTAATGATGTGTATTTTTTCATTAGTTAACCACTACACTGTACATGTAACATCTTGAATCTGTTTTAGATTTATGAACCATAATATACTATATAGCAAAAAAACTCGAGTTATCATATTTAGTAGCATAATCCGATGAATGAAGAAGGCCTGTAAGAAAATTAATTTAAGTTAATTTCATGTTTTTCCTTTTTGATATCACAATATGCCGAGATAATTGCAAGGTTTTATAGAAATAGAAACGTAAGATAACTGAGATGTAAATGCCAGTTACTGAAAACATTATGTTAGCAAATAGTTTTGGCTGTCAACATTAATAAGGGCAAAAGCGATCAGGGCAAG
The DNA here is from genome assembly GCF_015104395.2 of Macrobrachium nipponense. Taxonomy (NCBI): domain Eukaryota; kingdom Metazoa; phylum Arthropoda; class Malacostraca; order Decapoda; family Palaemonidae; genus Macrobrachium; species Macrobrachium nipponense. Next base: position 86,922,630 of record NC_087209.1, read on the forward strand.
CAATTATCATCAAATGTTTAGAATATATCTATTTATTTCCAACTTTTTTTTCATTCCTCAATAGGAAATTTTACTTGGTTTGTTTAGATTTTTGAAAAAAGATAATTTTGCACCTTAGATACAAAGTTTCCCTCTAATTTCATATTCGAAGCACCTTTAATTAAGGCTTCAACATCTCAACAGTTAACATGGCAACGTGAAGATATGATGTTATGCCAAGCTGGAACTATGATTATCCATTAAACAAGAGAAGAGAGAGAGAGAGAGAGAGAGAGAGAGAGAGAGAGAGAGAGAGAGAGAATATCTGCTGTTAGATCCACACATATATACATTTAAATCTAGGAATTTATAATTCTAAAGAAATAAATTACCTGATATAGATTATAACTTTCCACTTGCTCCTTCGGTAACTGCTTGCAACATCAGTGATAACACAGTTCATCCATCACCGCTAAGTGTTTTATAATCTCCTGTAATCATAAGATTTTTGCAAGGAATTTTAGCCCCAACTGATCATTTTATATTCTATACTTATTCTAATATTCCGCTGTTCTGAAAAAATGCACAAGCGAAGTTGAAAGGCATATTTTTAACAGCCAGATTGAATGTGCATTATACGATTTATACAAGAATAATAGACTATATATAGATTTTGATAAGTAATCCTTTCCAGAGCAAATTGCAAAACGTAACTGAAAAGTTACTTTTCTGTTGGCAATTCATTATACCAACCATTTTCATCCACATCTTCAACACAACGATTCAATGCCCATGTGCCTACCCAAACCGATTCTCGTCTCTCGAACTTGACTAACGGTTTTCGGTTACAACTGTCGTTTTGCCTTTACCGATTCCCCGTGTTGACAGAAGTACATAAAAAGCTTTTATATATGTTCCTGCACATGGGGGGAATGAATTTGCTGCTCAAACAAAGACTAATATAATCGCAATTAGTACATATAAATGAGAATCGTATAAAAAAAAATACGGTGTGTTCAGTCGTGGGCTCTGATGACTATACATGGGAAGAAAAACTATAAAAAAAGGAAAGCGCTCGACAACTGAAAAGCAATTTTGATATTGATATTTGATTTTTATCTGTTAAATTACAAATGAGCAAGCGGTTAGCTGTCATGTTTTTCCATCCATAAATGGGAAATTACAAATTGAAATACATTAGATGGTCAATGGGTAAAAACAGTTTTTTTTTTTCTTGTTTAATAACAAAAGTTCCTCGTCCTGTTACTCATTCTACAATTAATATTCTTCCTACAAAGAGTTGTCAGCTATCAGAAATAATCTGCTTCATTTAATTTGTGGTATGGCAGAAAGGGCTGCATAATTCAAATGTTGTCGTTAGCTATTCGTCTTCAAGAAAGTGATGAAATTGAATTTGAGAATCCATAATGGCTGACCAAATGCCTAAAAGGACACTATCATATAAAGAAAAATAAAGAAATAAATACTTTAAAAGTAGAATAAAAAATCAGTCATTCACTTCACCAATGAATAAATAAATGAATAAATAAGTTAGTGTTCCATCTCTGCATCACAAGATATTCTGTACCTGTAATGAACAACAGGCATGATATAGGAAGACGGAATTTGCACTAGTTCAGATGTAATTATCAAAGGAAGACGCTAAAAAGACAGCGAATGTGATAAGAATCTTGGTGTCTGTTTCGGTGTGAATATTAACCTCAGGTGATTAGTTTATATTTTATATCCTATGTTTGTTCTAATATTCCGCTGTTCTGAAAAAATGCTCAAGCTGACTTGAAAGCCATAGTTTTGTACAGCCAGATTAAATGTGCATTACCGGAATAATAGACAAAATATATTTCGTAAGTAATCTCTTTCAAATGGCTATGAATTCGGAGCATTTTAGAGGGACTTTCTCGTGGAAAATAGGAAAGCTTACCAACACAAGGACGAGATACACCACGTTAGCCGCCAAATGATCACGCAGACACAAAAACAAATCAAGCTAAAATATTAGAGTTTGTGTGCAGTATATCTGCAGGTACATCAACAGATGAAACAAGTTGGCACTGTGACCATCCACAGTTTGCCAAAGCAGAGAGTTGCACTACAAAGGGTACAAACCCTCACCTGACCAAAAAAGGTACTCATCCGATGAAAGGAAAGCAGCCAGAAAAAATCAAGTTGGGAGTATGTGGCACCTTCCCTTTCATTAATTATACTCCAGAACCTCTGATATGCTACAACTGAGAGCGGAGACACCAGCTTTGTCACACACCAGATCTAGACTGACCGTGCAAGTACTGAAAACTGTCCACCAGCCCAAGAAGGAAAATCACCTTCCCCGATCCTCCCCCTCCACTCGTAAACCCAAGCTACATACCATCCTCTCCCAATCCTCCATCAAAAACGACAGATACATTCTATGCACTAAGGATTCTCCACCTTTCTGCTTGCTGCACACCTTTGCTACACACCTTTGCTGACATGTGTGGCATCCTGTACCAAGGTGATAACTACTGACGAAATTGCCAGGTTCCTTAATATTGTGGAGTGACATGGTGCAGATCAATGCCAGCACAAGTACCTAACGGCTGATGTCACTTTCATTCTCAGTGCCAGCATAAGATTTATCTCCAGTGGCAGTGTAAGTGCCATCACCAGTGCCAATGCTCAGAGCACACCCAGTGCTAGTGTCGGTGAAATAAGTAAAAGTGACAGTGCAAGTGAAGTAAATGATGCAGTGATATGCTAGCCATCAAAATTCTACAGTAGAACATTCTTAGTTTAACAGAAAAATATGCATTCCTGCAAGCATACACTCAAACTCAAAAGTATGTCATTATTCACCAATCCATCAGGTCAACACATACCATTATAAAGATGTTTATTTCCATAAGTGAGCTTGCTAAACAGTGGACTGCCAATTCATCTATGAGGAAGTAAGCTAGACCTGTATTTTATAATCTCAGCCTCAAGGGAGCACGTAGCATGAAACCCTCACAAGTGATCCTATGATCATTGAAATTGGCCTACAACACTGCCTCCCATACTGCCTCCCCCTAAAGAGATGGAGTGCTAAGTTAGCCAACTGGATTGTTTTTTTAGAAACCAAGATGCTATGGGTCATGAACAACTTGAAAACCCATCAAACGACATACAGCTCTTCTACAGGGAGTTCATAGGCAAACTTCGAGAGGCAGCAAACGCCAATTGCCAAGGCTTAAGTAAGCTAGGGTCAACCACAATGATGCATGGTATTACTGCGAAAGAGTGAAAAAACTCAAGGCCATAGTCAAGTCACAAACTCTTCAGGCAAAATCTGTCTGATGACATGTAGACTCCTCTGCAAGATAATAGCCATGACAACACAGAGGAGACAAAACAGATCAAACTCCATCAATGGTGCTGATGGTGTGCCAACATCAGCAGAGAGATGGCAGTTACCCAAATCTGGAAAGTCCTTCTAAAACTTGTAGGAAAGAGCAGGAAAATGCAAAGTATCCATCCCAACCCTCAAGAGGAAGCTGACAACTTAGCCAGGAATTTTGCAGGTAGAACACAATCTTCCTCAAATGACACAGGAAACAAAACTAGTGAGTTTACACCTTCAAGGTAGATCAATGATGCCTGTGCAGAGTTACCTTCACTATTGATGAACTAAACAGTGGACCCTGCAAGGGGAAAAGAGATAACCTCTTCCTGGTTCTGATGCAATCATCTGAAGTATGTTGTGGCTCATGACTGACTCTGCCAAGCAAGTATATCTCCTCCTGATAAAAAGGATGTATGTAGAGCACACCAGGCTGATGAAATGAAGGCAGCTGGATAAGCAACCAATTCCAGGCTCGTACAGCCTATATCTCTAATCAACTGCACATAGAAGCCAAAAGAATGATCCTAAACAGGCTCATATAAAAGGTAGTGGCCTTACATCCCAGGCTGTTTGCCTATAGGGAGGGGGTTAGCACTCACTGAGTGCCTCATGGATGTTTTATGTACCATAAACGAGCACCTTGGAAAAGTATATGAGTTGGCAAACACTGCAACCTTCCTCTGCTCCCTGGCCCAGAAGATGATCAACCTATTGGCATGGACAAAATGCTATGTGCAAGGCAGAGAAGCCAGAGTACTGTTCCAAGGCAAAATGCCTGAGTACTACTATCTCAAAAATGGCACTCGCGAGGGAGGTATTCCAAGTCCCTCCCTGTTCAGTGTCCTAATGAAGAATTTAGCCTGCATAGAACTAGAAGTTTGCATCGTCAGCACAAGACCTCGAAGACCACTCCAGAAGATGGAAAAAGCCTTGCAAGCGAGTAAAATCCACCCAACCCTCTGCTGAAATTTTGGTGAACAGCATTTACCTTAGAGTCTGCATTGCAAACGCACTATCTCCCGAGAAAGAGATACAGTTCCTCAAGGTCAAAACAAGAATGTGGCTCAATGCTCTAAAGAGAATAATGACTCTACAAGAAGGAGCCACATATATACTCAGGGCACAAGTAGAATACGTAGGACCAGTCCTGACAAGTCTAAGGAAGGATCAGCAGCAGAGGCTGGAGATCATCCAGAACAAAGCCATGAAACTAATGCTGGGGGCCCACTGTAGACAAGGATGTCTTTTGAGAGCAGTGATGCAACTACAATCTCTCACCCACAAGATGTGCCAAAGAAATGCTGCTAAGCTGTACAAAAGTATCAGAAGTGACAAAGATGGACCTCTAAAAGAGAAAATGTGTGCAGCTTAAACCTGCATGAGGAACTGAACCCTCCTAAAACGCTTGCCTGCTGTATACTCCAAACCCTGAAACAACTAGATATGTAGGACACAGTGAAATGTATGACAATGGACACCCAACCTGAGGGATAGCAAGGCCCAGTTCACTATAACTACACTGCTACTAGCAAGCAAAGCACTATGCACAGCATCACAGACGAGGACTGCAGCAGAAGAGGCAAACAGGAGCAGAGCAGCTCTAAACACAATGCATAGATGGATCAGCTGATCCACAAATACTGGCAACAGCAGTGGCAGTGGTCACCCTAACTTGGAAGGAAGCTTGAAGCTGTCCAACAATGTTTCCATCCTACAAACCAAACTAATGGCAATATTCAAAGCCTTAGAAGACTCATCTAAAGAGAAGGGCACACAACAGTACACACCAACTCCAAAAGAGCAATCTGTCTACATTCTCCTTTTTCTGTAAACATTTTATTCTTGAATGTCAGAGTTTTTACTTCAGGGGTATATGTAGTTGTTATTTTGAATTTCCCAGTACTATAGTTGTGAAAACAACTAGATTTACTTAAAAATATAAGTTTCGAGTATTGTATGTGAGTGGTGATTTTGTGCTTATTATTCAAATATTTGTATAAACCTGCTGGGGTTATCCCAGCTAACCTGTACTTGGATAAGGCAAATCTGAAGTACGAATGTTGTATTAACCTTTATTTCATAGGAGCATAATAAACAAATCTCATTGCTTAATGTAAAAATAAAAAAATTGGTAGCGTGTCTTAACATTTCCATTTTTTTGTATCCTGTGAATGACAGGGAAATGATGCGTGTCAACTGCAAATTCTTATATTCTTATTTTTCGCGGAATGGTAGCATTGTACTATCTCTCTCTCTCTCTCTCTCTCTCTCTCTCATCTCTCTCTCTCTCTCTCTCTCTCTCTTGCCAAGAAGATAATCTATTAAAAGTTATTCATTTCACAAGTGAAGTACAGTCACTCATATAAGTTCATGGATGTCTGAGTGTTTTGAGAGAGATTTCCATTTCACGCCTTTCTGGATGACAGGTCCCTGGGAGTGCGAAACTGGGCCAAGTCCTCAACTACCTAACTCTGCTGTAGAAAGATTCGGTGTGCTCGTCTTATGTCACTATACACACCCGTTGTCCAGAAAGGGGTTGGATGGAATTCAGCTTTATATCCAGAGACATCCTATGAACTTATAATAGTGATTATACTTTTCAAAGTGCGACTGCACCGCAGATAGATGTAGCATCGTCACGAAAACACATTGCAGAATTACAGTTGGAAACAAGTCTGTCTTTTCAGAAAATTCTTATGGTTGCCTGATCTAGGGTATATAATTTTACATCTGAATACCATACGTTAAGATACGAGGTCAGTAAATTTTGTTAATCTTTTCACATAATTAGTCTACTTGGTCAGTTTTTACAGTTGGTCTACAAAGTAAGACTAAGTAAGAAATATGATCCAGAAATGTGACTACTTTCGCAGTTCCAGCCTTCAAACTATAGATTCTATCTCTGCTCACGGTGGACAGAATTTTTTCTACATAATTTTTCTCGGTTGTTAGTTATTCCAAAGCTAAAGTGAATTCGTTATCAGACAGACAGATACACACATGCTCAGACACAAATATATATATATATATATATATATATATATATATATATATATATATATATATATATATATATACATATATATATATCATGTATATATATATATATATATATATATATATATATATATATATATATATATATATATATATAATATATCCTCATGAATATCGGGCATTTTGCTTGAAAAACAACAGTGAATAAATTTATAGACCAATAGGGTACTTTTAAAGGCTGAGTCGGGTCAAGTTTCCGCCTGTTTCCGCCCAGAGAGAAAGCCTGGCCGATATCTGGGCTACACCACTTCCCTAAATTCCTGTACTCTCCTCTGTTGTGGATCCTTTTTTTGTTTCCAGATGTCTACAAGGGAGAATCATTATCGAAAGGATTCATAATATGGCTACGTGTAACAAATGCACTACAAGGCTATCATGGCCGAGGTGGTTTGATATCGACTCTATAACAAATACCTGAGCTCGACAGGACTTTGTAGGTGAGAGTCGGTATCGATTTACACCTCTCTTGATGGCCTTGTGGGCTAAGGCGTCACTGTACGTCCTGAATTCTCGGTTTCCGTTGTCCAAGCCCATGAAACGACGAATTTCTTATCGACTAAAAAATTTCCTTTCGTTTAACATATGATATTTCCGAGGGTAGAGCAAATTGGGTATTAAAGGACATTTGTAGCTTAATGCTTCTTTATGAATAACGGTGATGGGATAATCACCGTGATACAATTCATACATGTATCATATATATATATATATATATATAATATATATATATATATATATATATTTAATATATATAATATATTCATATAGGGTATACATTCATATGAAATTAAAACTATTCTGAGCACTTCGGACAATAATCTCTTCTTTAGTGTTAGAGCGTTGGGCCAAGTATACAGATTATACATTTCTATGGATTTTGTAACATACATTTGAACTCGGATTTTCAGGTACTGATATATGAATTTTTAATAACAGAAAAGAAAGGCTTCACCTTTGGCAATTTTTCTATTTGCGTTCTCGGCTTCGTTCTGCCACGGAAATATTCTGGAATTCGAATTAAGACGTGAAATTTTAGCAGCTTCCCCTTCGCTGTCTTTAGATCTGTCCGTCGTCTGTTTGTTTTCTTAATAAGTAAATACATAAACCAGAGTAATAACAGGAGGAAAAAATATCCAGAAAATCTGCTGAAAAGGTAGAAGAAACAAACAGACAAGCTCTCTGTTCTTTCCTGGATAACCGAAACTAACTGAATTAACATTAAAAATTCTGGTATTATTACCGTATTAGAGTATACATTCAGCTATTTTAATGGCAGGACCACTATTAGGACAACGTTTAATTCAAGTTCTTATTTACACATTTACTTTGCCTCAAATAGTTCCATGCAGGTCGTACTGGAAACAAAAATGCAGAGGAGGGGAGTGAGAAGGTTTCTTTTTCTTTCATTTTTGGTTGGGAAAAAACTGTGGCGAAATTTGCAAAGGTAAAAATGTGTTAGTCCAAGCATTTTTCTGGGTGAATTAAGGCGAGCTAGTACGAACGCCTGCCTCAAACATTTGCGTATGATCTGGGGAAATATAACCTGGTAAAGAACGTGTTTCTGGATGAGCTTGAATTTCCTCCAGGCTGGGTTTGATAAAAAAGGTAAAGTTTAGTTGTGTTGCAGAATCTGAATATGAGGTAGGCGACAGGTATAATTGGCATGACTGTTATGGTTGAAGTGCCTGAAATGAATGAAAATAAAAGTCTTCTCGAAATGTGCTCTGAAATGGGACGAGCCATTCGGACGAAAAAATAATCAAAAGCGAGGAAGTGTTTATCACGTCATACGCTAGTTAGTGCACAACAGAAGCAAATGTAAGTTTGTAGTTATTAGTTATTTCATGTAATTACTTTCGTGAAATGAAAGTGGAAATATGAGGCATTAATTGAAGAGCAAAAGCGCATAAAAAGGTTTCTTCGGCCAATCGAGTTTTCTGTACATTGTATAATAAAGGACACCGGAAATAGATTTATCTTTCGGTGGTCTCAGTATAATGCTTTATAAGCCGTTGCCCATGAAACTTTAACCACGGCCCAGTGGTGGCCTGTCCTATGTCGTGTCAGACTCATGATTGTGGATAACCTTAAATAGAATAAAGACTACTAAAGCTACAGGGCAACATTTTGTTATGTTTGATGATGGAGGTTGGATGATCAACATACCAATTTGCAGTCCTCTATCCTCTGTAGTTTTTAAGATCTGAGGACGGACAGAAATAGTGCGGACAGACAGACAGAGCCTTTTCATTGTTTACTTTTATAGACAACTGAAAAATGCTCTTTTTGGATACAGATTAGGAAATGAATCGAGGAAATATGGTTCAGGCGAAGAAGTATTGTTGTGTGAGAATTGCTAGGTGTCCTTAAGGTGACTGACTATTATTAAGAAAATCTTGAATGCCGTATAACAAAGAAAAAAGTAATTAAATACTGTCATAGCTACATAAACCATCATTTGTGTAAATAAACGAACATTCGGTCAGTTTTCAACTCCTTATTTGAGAGGATTTGAAGATTAGTTTTAACTTGAAACGTGGACTGATTGTTTACTTCAAACTTCCCCTGCGTATGTAGTGTCGTAAGTTCTAAACCAGTCAAAACAGTTCGTCTTGAATAATATATTTTTTAAGTTCCGTTCGGTAAGATACAATTTTCATATATGGTAAAATGTATCAAAAACATATCCTACATTCTCTATCTTCCAGGAACCTTGCTACGTAAAATCATTGCATATTTTTAAAGGATCTTAATTACTACTTTGATTGTGTCGTATAAGTAAACACTGGTGAGCCTGAGGGTATTAACGAGAGGTGAACGTCAACAGAAAAGCCATATTTTAACAAAAGTTACTTTTCGATTTAAAGATTCACTTTATCCTCAAAAGATGCCGCATATATATTTACTAGTAACTGATTGTTACGAAGAGGCAGGGATGCAGTGCCTGGTGTATTATACTCCGGTACCTCGTTACGTATCTCAGTTACCATAATCGACCCAAGCGAAAACTCAGGCAGTCAGAAACATTTTTTGTCTCTGGGATCTCTGAGGTCTGATTCAGAGGATCCACTCAAAAAGACAGAAAGGCTTCCTCAGCCTCACCACAACCTGCCTTCATTTCTTCCCACTTCATAACCTTCTTCTGCGCTCTCTCTCTCTCTCTCTCTCTCTCTCTCTCTCTCTCTCTCTCTCTCTCTCTCTCTTCTCTCTCTCCCATGGGTAAGCAAATTCAGTGAAGCTTAAGGAAAAATTAATAATGTGAAGCCACTGACGTTTTCTGATAGAATTGTCTTTCTCTTTTCGTTATTACCAGATGGAGAATTAGAAAGAAATAGGATTGAAACATAATGGTGAGTCAAATTTTACCCTTCTATTTCTATGCTTAGAATAAGCAGATTTTCAAAAGGTGAAGTTGCAGCAATACTTTAGGAAAACTTCATATATGTTGCCTTTTGATTTACAACCAATTCGTTTATATTTTTGCTTTCCTTGGTGGAAGTAGATTTTTTTAACAATCTGCCAAGGACAAAGTTTTTGGCTTTTGTTGAATGAAGCTCTAGAATTATTACGCTGAAAGAACCCATTCACTGCTTTTCCTAGCGGTGCACAGCAGACCAAGATTTATCAACAGATTACCAGTTTTTTAGTAAATTTGATATAGTATTTATGAATACTAGTATTTGCTGACAGTATAATGACAAAATACATGAAACAGTGAACTTATAAAGTCCAGTTCATGAAGTGAGTAAATAAGTAGTTTACTTAGCTTTTAGAATAATTTAAAAGTACATTCATGCTCACAAGACATGGGCACAGTTGCTGTAACCATGTCTTAATAATATGACAAAAGTACCAGCTATTTCCAGTGTTTCAAATTACCTATCTATTTATATACAGATAGATAGATACATGGATATATGTGTGTATATAATATAATATATATATTATATATATATATATAATATATATATATATGTATATATATATATATATATATATATATACATATATATATATATATATATATATATATATATATATATATATATAATATACACACACAGCATTACTAACTATTTCTTTCGCATAAGAGCACAAGTGCTGTATTTGGAAAGTATATATTCACATAAGCTTTTCTTATGTCAATGTAGATGACATTATCAGTAATGTTATGAGGTTGTAATTCAAACTAACTAATGTATGTGTTGAAACCTAATTGGAGACCGGAATTTAATTGCCAATCACATTAACATTTGCAACAATCACATAAAAAATTATTTTGAATGTCATCTTTAGTAGCACGCAGTCGATATTTCTATGACAATATCTTTCAGGCTGATTGCGAGTAGACTCAAATGTAGCATTGACTTCTGAACTGGAGGAAAAGGTTTTCTCCTTTTGTGAGGATGGAACTGCTTTGCTGTTGTAACTTGTAGCATATTAGACGCATGTTCAACCCCGTTTAAGAGTTTCTATTTAATTTCCAGTTACACTGAGATATATTTATTGCCTGAAAAGATGACTACTCTGTCAGTTATGCGAGTAGCAGAACCAACTAAGGTAGGTCGGCCAGACCAGGAATTAACTATGAATCACTCGCGTCGCCCAGGTGAAGTGAGCCAAGGCCATGATTCACAGGTTATAAACAAGGGATAATTAAATATTAAAATACTATTGTAAATATATATAGATTGCCTGAGGACAAATTTCTTTTCGTTTATTCAATATCCAAAGTCTTCTGATTAATTTTCATTAAAGTTTACGTAAGATTTTGGTGAAAACAATAGACATATAGAGTTGTTGCCCTCGCTATCGATCGAAAAATTAACTTTCAGTTGTCATGATATATGAGGCTGTATTTTTCAACTAAATAGCTGACACTGATAACTAATTTGGTTGCTGGTAGACTTATTAAAAGAAAATTAATACAAAATCGAAACAAACTATTAATGCATAGACGAAAGATGACGTAATTGACTAGTCGACCTGTCTGAGCAGGTCCTGGCTGGTATATAACAGAGATTTTATTAAAATGATGCTTATATCTACGACAAGTACTGAATTATAATGCTCTATGAAACTCTCGATGTTCTGGAGTTTGAAACTCTCAACCACGACCGGCCAGTGCTCAGTTGCTCCCCAGATGTGATCAACTGAAGATGCTTCGGCGACTGATACCTCTAGCGATGCCAGACGCACCATGCATGGCTAAACTTAACCTCAAATAAAATAAAAAAACTACTGAGTCTAGAGGGCGGACAGAAAGAGTTCAGATGAACAGACAAATAGCCATCTCAATAGGTTTATAGTACAGAAAACTAAAATGGATTAACAATGCCAATCCTATTAAGGTGCGAGAGAAGTCTCTTTAACAGCTTGGATAAAGTGATAGTAGGTAAACGCACAGCCGGTGTCATGGCAATGCCTCACTCTTGAGTTTTAAATATCTCATATACTATGAGAAGACCGTCCCTATTGGAGCAGTTATGGTGCAGTTATCTTCTGCCATATTTGTAGTCTGCTGTCTGTGACAGGACATGCATCCATTGGATGCAATACCACATGAAAGGTATGTAACCACTAATATCAGATTGGCATTCACTGAGGCTGGTATTTGTACAGGTGGACTGATAAGATTAGATAAGAAATGAGCTAAAGATGTATGTGCAGTTTTCTTTAAGAAACAACAAAAGTTCATGAGCTTGTACATCAACATTAAGGTTCATGTGGAACAGATATCATTAGTATGCGTGTTGAAGAAACCATAATGATTGAACCGTTTGACAACAAACCATTTTGGTAACAAATTCCAGAAAATTCATTTTATAAGGTAAGGGAGACCAAAAATTTATCAAAGGTTTGGGTCCTCTGGGAGGCCAAAGTCAAAATTAATCAAAGATCTGTTAGGTCACATGTTAACATCAAGTATAACAAGGTTGGTGATGGTAAGTTGAAAGTATTGAGAAAAATTCCGTTACATGGAAAAATCGAAGGGATGGGGAAATTTTCCAAAAACGGATTGAGACATCCAAAAAAATTTAATGGAAAAAAAATCATCAAAAGCTTTTGTTTTGTGGAATAATGTAGATTGAATGAGAAATTTGGAATTTTGAAATCTGACTGTGTCATCGGTGATAAAATTATATCTGACTGTGCATATAAGTGATAAAATGGAATCTGACCTTGCTTCACAAATAATAAAAATGAAATCTGAATGTGCATCACAAGTAATAAAATGTAATCTCACTGTGCATCACAAGTAATAAAATAAAATCTGACTCTGCATCATAGGTGATAAAAGGAAATCTGATTGTGCTTTATAAGTGATAAATGAGATCTGACTGTGTATCTAAAATAAAAAAAGTCTTTTGCTATCCACAGCAATGGACTAGAGTAAAGATAGAAATATCCAGCGCTGATGATCCTGGAAGCAGAATATCATAGTAACTGCACTCAAATTTGTTTACGTTTGTCCCTCTCTAGGGAACCTCACGTTGTTTGTAATTAATAATAATAATAATAATAATAATAATAATAATAATAATAATAATAATAATAATAATAATTCTGCGTGTCTGTATATACGACGGTTACACTTCTCGAAAGTGGTAGTGGCCGTCCCCATAGATTTCCATATACGTATATACAAGGTAATCTCTAGAAATAAACATTATACATTTAAAGCAGGACTATTAATGATAATAATAACATCATATTCAACGGCATTTTCTTATGCTTTAATTCATAGTCATTCTCTAACCCAAATGATATGAAATCCTCGACACTGCGCCAACATTAACAAGGAAAAGCTTTTACCAGATTGAGACTGACTTCGCCACCAGCTGAAGTTTGACTGACGGCGGTTACTACCCTCGGGCAATGTCATCAGCAATGAAATGCTGGTGATATTTCTCTCTCACACTCTCCCTCTCTTTCTGTCTTATTTGCACGTTACTGGAATCGGGAAATGTCAACGGTGATGGAATGTGGGTGATTGCTGTCTGTCGCCTTCTCTCTCATCTCTCATCTCATCTCTCTCTCTCGTCTCTCTCTCTCTCTCTCTCTCTCTCACTCTCGCCTCTCTCTCTCTCTCTCTCTCTCTCTCTTATACGCTCTGTATACACAGAGAAGTTAAGGACGCCCGTCCACAATCAGCATCACTTTTCTCCTAATTGAGTTAGGATGCTGAATTTTTTTACTGAAGTCTGTGCTTATAATAGTGGTTTTAGGACAACGTTTTATTGAATTATGCCAATGCATACAGTGGAATATTTATTAATATGAAGATTACACGAAAATCATCAGTTTTTCATATCGCTACCAGTCGCTAACTATCAGAACTTTGGTCTTGGTGAATCTTTTTTTTTTATTTTTTTATTTTTTTAATATAGGCTTTTTTACGAGTAGGTCTTCCCTTTTGTTTTGCTCAGTATGCAAAATATTTTCTTTTGTTTCACTCAAGTAACAACATAAACCCTAATACAGCCATCAGATATCCAATTCATGAGACATTTGTGTAGCGCCAATCTTTGAAGAAAAATATCAGCTTTGAAAAAAAAAAGTGGGGAGGGGGGGAGGGGGGTGGCAGGTGGAATCGGACAAGAATGACCAGAGTAGTAGCAGCATGAATTGCATTATTCTAGCAAATAGTAATCTCCGGGAAACGACCGTCAAAGTTTTTCAAGGTTTTTCAACTTTTAAATGTGCCGGGGATAATTGTTGATATTTGAACTCAGATTGACAGATTATTCATTTATTAAGGAGAATTATTGCTGCTTTGAGAACACCCCAGCCGAAACAATCTTGTCTCAAACAGCCATAAGAAGCATGTAGCATCACCTCGAATACATTAATCTTCTTATTAAATGAATAATCTATCAATCCGAGTGGAAATATCATCAATTATGGCAGGCAAATTTAGGTTGAAAAGTCACGAAAGACTTTGACGGATGTTTCCCAGTTTCGTATACGCTAAAATAATGCCATTCACGCTGTTACTTCTCTAGTAACTCCTCTCCGATTTACCTTATTTTTTTTTTTTTTTTTTTTTTTTTATTTGAAAGCTGATACTTTTCCTCAAAGTTTAACGCTACCCAAATGCCTCATCGATCGGATATCTGATGTCTGTATTGAGGTTCATATTGCTACTCAAGTGAAACACAAGAAAACATTTTTACATTCTGAGCAAAACATAACGGAAGACCTGATCCTAAAACAGATTCCACAATTCTATTAGGTGTAGCCTATATTTAAAAAAGACCCGCTAAGAACAAAGTCCTGATAGTTAGCGACTAGTAGAGATATGAAAAACTGATGATTTTCGCGTAAAATACATATTTATAATTTTTTACTGTATTTATTGGCATACTTCAGTTAAACTTTGTCTTGTAACCACCATCATAAACACAGACTTCAGTAAAAAAAATTCAGCATCCTAACTCAATTAGGAGAAAAGTGATGCTGATTGTGGACTGTGCGTCCTTAATTAAATTCTCTGTGTATTCAGAGCGTATAAGAGAGCGAGAAGTCGACAGACAGCAATCATTCACATTCCATGAAATACAAGAAAAAGTTTTGTATGCTGGGCAAAACATAACCAAAGACCTTTGCAGGAAGATTTCCTTGTGAAATTTTCTTGGGTATTTAGTCAGTTGACTCTGTCCACCTGTTTTCCAGGTGAATATTTGAAAAAGAAAAGTTAAAAGAAACTGAGAGCGCTTCCGTAAATAAAGTTAATGAAATGCAACTTAAACCTGTACCTGTTGCTTACACCAAAGAAATGTTTAGTCCTTATACTGTTGATCATTACTCTTTTCTACGACATTTCTTTAAGGCTCATAGTCACGGAATGGAGAGCAATAGCAGTGAAATTCTTATTCACAAATGTCACAAACAGATTTCCACAAGAAATAGCCAGTACGGTGATCAGAAGCCTGCTGACTCCCTTGTGAGGTAATTACAAAGATGCAACAGTCTCACTTTCAGCAAAAGGAACAATTGTGTTCCCAGACCGGATGATTATCAGCTGATATTAAGGACTCATGAGTGAGTCTTGTATGTCCAACCTTTAGTCTGCACAACATAGTTTTCCAGCCTCCTTGCCATATAGGAATAAGACCAAGGATATATTAACGATGTAATGTTCATCTTCTAGTTTATTTTGAGGTTTTCCCAGCGGGACTGCCAAATGCTTTTAATATTCTGACAGACAAACGGGAAATACATCCCTGTATGGCAGCAGAAATTTTCTGGGTTATGGATAAGTTAATCGTGATTTAGCAAATTGATCGGATCGCTCGTTCTCTAAATCAGGAGGTGTAAAGAGTTTAAAGATTGTAAAGACTGAACAACACTTCTTGGGTTACGGTGTATAGGAAAAATACTTCCATTAAAAGTAAAAATTTCCTATGAGGCGTCAAACTGCAAGCAGTTCGGATGCATCAAAGATGAAACAGATTTTAATCGCTAACTTTTTTACTACATCAGGAACGACCACCTTAAAGCTGATGCTAGCACCTGACTTTGAGTCATCTGCAACGGAGTTATCGTGTTAGGATGAATGATCTAAAAATATTGACCGCTTTGCTTTTATCACACATTTCTGATTTCATCAAATTTAAATATCTACGGCATTTTACCTCTGGAAGGTTCTAGCTGATAAAGGCTCTGTCCTTGGAATGTTTAAATCTTTGATAGTACCCTTTACTCTAAATGTAAATGATTGGGGGGTTGCTTGGGGTGACTTTCATAAAATTGCCAATGCTTTCATTGTTTATACATATTAGTTAAGGACTTAGGAGCCTCTGAAATGGGCAACAACTCCAAACCAGCAGATGTTGTTAATGTAAATCCAAAGGTATCTCTCACCAGCGTTCCCAAGCATGATGAATTGAATTAAACATTGTAAGGCTGTTGGGATTAGCTGAGATTTGGACGTCACATCTATAAATTAATTTTGAAAAGACTGAAACTTTGTTTAGTCCCAACATCTGAGTTTAATCAGTGCCCAAGGAAGTATGAGATGGAACTTTCAGGACATCCACTGCTTTCCTGGGATTTTCAAGTGTTGAATCCAAATCAGCTTGCTAACAAAAACCAACTCAAAAACCTTGTTTCAGAAATACGTGGAATTCTATGCTCATGTATGAACAGATCTGGATCAGGATGGACTCCTCCTTTACAGCAAATGCGCATTGTTACCGTTCCACTAACTGGAAACTTAAATCGATTCTTCTTAGCTCACTTAACTATTTTAACAATGTAAGCTGAATGAGGTATTCAGCCACTGCCATCCTTGTTGTTGCAAAGGATATTGAAAGGTCATCAACAAATAAAGTACAAGATATATCTGAAGGAATTATTTTGAATACTACCTTGATTATTAAATCAAAAAGGTCATACTAAAAACACCACCTTGTGGTACTCCTTGATTAAATATATCGGATATTGTTGTTCCATCTAGAACCTACAAAGCCTATTCTTTTATGCATACACACACACACACTCACATCACAAATAACTGGGGTGCTAAAATACATATAGTCATTCTAGGGGAAGCAGTACTAAGAATATAAGTTACAAGGATCTCTTACTTTCACCATTTCCAAATATTTTTCGACACTTCACTTCATGAAACCCTTAGAATACAAAAATCAAAGAACTATAAACAAACACATACACACAGTATATATATATAATATATATATATATATATATATATATATATATATATATATATATATATATATATATATATATATATATATATAAGTGTGTGTGTGTATGTGTGTGTGTGTGTGTGTGCGTGTGTGTGTGTGTGTGTATGTGTATGTTTATATTTTTTTGCCTTATGTATTTTAACAGTTTCAGTGAAAAGTGTCCAAAAATATTTGGAAATAGTTAAAGTAAGAGATGTTTGTAACTTTTATTCTTTGTACTGCCTCCCCTAGACAGACAACCTGTATTTAAACACCCCTAAGTTTATTTGTTTGGGATTAAATTAATTACATTCCCGCTAGATGAAGTCACTGATTAACACTATATTACACCCACCAGTCCTAAAGATATATTTATTAAATGCATGTAAGTCATAAATATTATTTAGTGGACTGGGGAGAAAGACAGAAGGAGAGAGAGAGAGAGAGAGAGAGAGAGAGAGAGAGAGAGAGAGAGAGAGTGGCAAAACTTAGTTATAGAGGGACAGAAACCATATTGCAGCAACGCAAAATGGAAAAATATGAATTTCGTGGTAGCTTTCTTTCTTTTACAGGAGTAGTTAGGAGACCCAAAATAGAGAAAGGTTTATTTTCTCATGTAACTGTACAACAACCAAATTGCATTCAGCACAATATGCACGTTAGTTTTGCTTTCTGTGTTCAAAGCCTTCATGGCTGGAAAATAAAAACAATTTTTCGCTCAATTTTTCTTTTTTTGATTTTCTCTTTAGCCTGATATTTTTCAGATTCAGGTCATTTCAAAACAATTTTTTATATTTTCGCAATGATTAACGGTTCAGTAAATTGTTTTTCATTAATCTCGCTCTCGATAATATTTTACATTTTATAGCAGTAAATCAAGTCTTGTTAAATATTGCATATTTCACAGACACAGATTTGCATTATTGATGCAAGAAACTGTGTTCGGGAAATAACTTTTATTTACTCAGTGATCTATAAAGAAATTCACAATCTTTCCTGAAGTTAAATGAGCATTGGGCCTTTCCAATTCTTGTCCCCTAATGTAATTTAATTAGGAAACCACAACAACAAAAATAGAAAACAAAATACATTAAATATTTACGTAAACCTTTAATTTACCTTTATTTTAATTTTTAATTTAATAAAGGCAACGAGCTGATATCGATCTTCAAAGCTGATTTTATTGCAGAGTTTATAGCTAATTTTATGACCCTTTTTCTTCTCAGACGATTAAAATAAGAAAAATAAAAGAATACAGGGTGAAAGCACTTGACCTAGCTTCATAAAAGAACTAAATAAGCACTGCTTCAAGGAGAAATTCAGAGTCAGGCATTATAGAAGCGTATGTTTGACCCTGCAGGTGTTACGGCATCCCCTCTTCAGAAGTACTACCCAAAGCGGTACCATCAGAAATGAATGATCTTACCAACTAACGTCCCAGGAAAAATAGGAGAGAACGTACCATAAATGCATTAAGTATGTGTAATTACAGACATTGGTATTACAATTAATCCATGCACAGCCCCTCACATCGAATCGTGCTTTTTTATCTCACTCAACCAACGCCTTTCTAAGTACACCGGTATAATGTGTGTATGTTGGTGGTACGTTTCCTGATCTATGGTATGTAGTTACGCGCAGAGTAAGCGTTATATGAATCAGGAACAGTTCAAGTATAAGCTTCACACCTTATTTTAGGATAATTGTAAATTCAATATGTAGAAGCTGATGCTTGGCATCAAAGAGCATCTAATAAAAATTACGTTATCGTAAAGAAAATAAACGCACAAACTTCTTTACCCAAATGGAGATTCAGTATATGAAAAACATTGATCTGAAATAAAATCGCAAAAATAAAACAAATGTCCATCCTAAAATATTGCCTGATAAAGGAGAGTGAATATTTTTTTTCTCTCAATAAGGCAGTAAATAGATTGGAAAATCACTTTTCACATAAGACCAGGTAAGTAAACTGTTTCCATAAGACAAGAGGAATCAGTTACAGGTAAAGAAAAGAGCTCTATCCACTGTTTACCTAAAGCCGATTATCATTAATCAGGAATCCTTATATCCTTCATTTGTGAAGAACTGCCCGACTCCAAGGATGGAAAAATTCCATGAAACGCTCCAAGCGCCATCATGCGGGAAAAAGTTTTAATCTGGGATGGTAAAGTTTCTAACGCTTTTTGCTGGATGAAAATCCTCTTGACATGTAGTTCTTGGATGCAGCTTTTCAAAGTAGGGCAAGGACTGGTTGAATTAACAATTATGCAATTTTCCAGCAGTCTTTTATGAATGTGAATGACACGAATCTGAACGCTCGATTATAATTTTGGGGGGAAAATCAGTCTTTTGTACTCGATGTGATTTGTGTTTCTGGTTTTATATTTGTTTGGGACTTTCGTTCTGTTATTCGTGTGATCTGTTTAGGAGTTTAGGTGTCATAGTGATTAAGGATTTAAATTTCTAATTACAAAACAATTCGATACCAAAAAAGCTTAAAACAAACATCACATTACGTGAGTCTACAAAAATTTATACGTAACAGTACTGAAAATAGAAGTTAAAATCATCCAGTTCAAATTCAGAGGGAAATAGTTTATCGATATTAAATGCATAAAATGGAATGCATAGTCATGCATATGCATCTCCATCCAAGTAAGAAAAATTAATTTACCATATTAGCTATTTATTCCAAAACAATTTGGCGGACTTTTGAACTATCATTTCAGTTGCATTGTTATTCATAACAAAACATATCCTTTCAGATACACTAGTTATTGTTTTTTCTCTAAATTCTAGAAGTTCAAAACAATCCAACAAATAATGTTCTAAAGTGTGAGAGAATACCTCGCCACACAATCTACAAGGTTTACCATTGTCATCAATATATTGCCAACAATGATATAATCTAGCCTTAGCCTTCTATTAAAGGTATGAAGTTTAGATGAAACCTCGCCATAAGTTATACGGGTGTTTTCACTCACATAAAGGTAGTACATCATACTAGCACTACCTTCTAGAATTCTAACTTCATTTTCTGCTTCCCAAACATTTTTTTTTTCTTTTATTTTTTTTTTATTCTACTAAGGCCCATAAGGCTCTCAATATCAACAGTAGGTCTTTGTGTTGCCTGATTGGCCAAGTTGTCAGCAACTTCATTCAATGGAATACCAATATGAGAAGGGATACAAAAAAAATAACAATAAGTCTCTTCTCTTTAAGATAACAAACCAATATCTTGCAGTGAATAACAATATCATTATTGGCTTTACTGTTCAGAGCAAAGAATGCACTCTGAGTGTCAACGAAAACAAACATATTTTTACTTTTAATCCCTCGAGAATGGCTTGAAACTCAGCTGCCGTAGAGGAAGTATGATCCTCAATCCTCATAGAAATCACTTCATCAACACTAATATAATTGACAATTAAAAGCCACACTAGTGTTAAAAATATATTTTTTTACAATGCTAAAAATTAGTAGGAGAGACTTTCGGATGCTGCTCCGTATACCTCTTCAGTCATACTGATGGTAAAAAAATTGTAGGAGTGTTATGACGACGCAAAAAACTGGTTAAGGCGGATGCTTTTACGTGTTGGTCAGGTAACCCATGTTCGGTTGTTTCTGTTGGTGAAACGGCTGGAACGGCAAAGTAGTCGTTCAGGTGATTCCAGCTCAGCAGACTCTCCATTGGTGTCATGACTTTCTGCTATAGCAACGTCCGTCATCTGTGATAAAAGAGAGGTGGGAGATATATCAGGGGTCTCACAATCACCAGGCATATGAATCTTAAAATCATCGACAAAGTGGCCACTTATTAACAAATTGATAAAACTATCTTCATCAGTGAAGGTTTTTTTCCCTTCAAAAGCACACCCCTTTCTTATAGCAGCCTCTTCCACTAAGCGACGAACACCAACATCTCCACTCTTAAATATGACAGAAGCACCATTCCATTGGATGTTGTGTCCTGGAACGAATGAATGTGAAACAAGGACAGTATTCATTGCATGAAGCTCATAGACCCTACGATGTTTTGAAAGTCACATCCAAACCCCGCCCACTTTCTCCAAAGTATTTTTGAGGACAATTGGCACAGGGGATTTGATAAACACCAGGTGTTTTCCTAATATCATTATCATTATTATTGCACATAACCTACTTGATTGTATTTTTTAAATTGAAAGTAATTTGAATTTCCTTTTCATGACTATTTGCAAGATAGCGGGTATTTTCCAATTTCGGATTGTAAACAATGGTTAAATACTTCATATTTTTTAATATATTAGGATTACCTGCTGGACTCTCACCGTAATATATTCGTTTTGCTTTAGAGATGATTCTTTCTATAATGTGAGTGGGATGGGATATTTCAGACCCTTAAAAACATTGAAGATACGCTGAAGCTCAAGTTCTAAAAGTTCAATATCACAAATACGAAGGGCCCTGAGACAAAGGTTGACAACATTATTTGTTTTTACCCTTAACAAATGAAAAGAGTAGAAATGAATATACCCCTCAACATTAATACTTTTACGAAACACGGAGAATTTAAACCTATTACTTAAGTTATCACTAATAACCAAAACATCCAAAAATGTAAGTGTATTATCTTCCTCCAGTTCAACAGTAAATTTAATAGATAGTAAAATGTTATTGGCACAGTCAACCAGCTGTTGCAACCGTGTGTCGTCTCCTTTGAAAAAAATAAAAATATCAACAAATCTGACCCAGACCAATGGCTTAATGTGTGAATCCCAATGTTCTAAAATACTCTTCTCCACGAACTCCAAGCACAGATTGGACAGGATGGGCGATAATTTTGAGCCCATAGACACACCAAACAATTCCTTTTAACAAATATTGTTGAAGTAAAAATTATTAGTAGATACGCACAGTCAAACTACTGCCAAAAAAGGTTCTAAAGGAATGGGGATATGTAACTGTTCTTCTAAAATTTTTACCCTAAGGTTATTTAAAACATATTTCAGAGGAACATTGGTGAATAAAGCTGTGACGTCTAAACTAACCATTCTGTAGTCGGTGACAAAATTGTTCCTTATCCTTTCAATAAAGTCGTAGGAGTGGATTAAAAGAGAGTCGGAAAATTTACGACAAAACCACTTAGAATCAAAGCTAGCCATTCTGCCAAATTGTCTTGAGGGGCATTGCAAGTCGCCACAATGGGTCTTACTGGACACCCAGTTTTGTGTACCTTTGGAATCCCGTAGAAATACGGGAATGGTGGGTTTTTGGATGTAATTTAAGACAAGACAATAGCCTTCTGCTGCGCATCAGGAATAGATTTTGCTATTTTTCTCAGAGACCGATTAAAGTCCTGTTGAAGTTTGATGACTGTGGGAAGGGAAGAGACAATTTCGTAAGTATTAGTATCACTTAAAAGAGAATTAACCTTACTAATATAGTTCTCGGTATCCATCACCACCGTAGCGCCCCCCTTATCCGCCTTCAAGACCTTAATCTGTTGATTCTTGGACAAAGAAACTAAGGCTTCTCTATGCCTTCTAGGTATAACATCTATGTTCCCAAAAATTAGATTATCAACCACTAACCCTCTTAAATAATTCAACTTTAAACCAGGATTATTAAAATTAAAGAAACCAATATTAGAGATAGAATTAAGGAAGTCACTTTAAGGTGTCCTACACAGAAACCCATGTCTAAATTTAATACTTGAAGTTGGTCTCTCTATTAAACACAGTAGAGGATAGATTAACCACTTAGTCAGACGAATAATCCCATTTGGAAATTTGCAATAATTTATTCAATTTGTTATTTAAAATGGACATGTGAGAGAGACCTCTATCAAGAGCTACCACAACTGCTTTTCTCCTGGCGCCTTCAAACATATTTGATTGGAGAAGATCCTTAAGATCTCTAAAAGACTGTCGAAGTTTCTCGTGGCAAGTTTCAACCTCTCTCTTGGCCTTCTCGATGACGTCTTTGAGGAATAAACTGATGTGCTCCGGAAACTCCTGCCCAGCGAAGTTATCCAAGGAGTGCCCAAACGACATAGGGATAACGTGTTGTTCCCAACATCTTTGCAGGAAATGAAGTTGATTTTTCCTCTTCACGAAACCAATCCAATTTTTCACGAAAAACCGATAACAGCGGTGCTCCTGGCGGGAAAATTGTCGTTCCATGTAGTATGAGGGTCGTGGCTTTTTCAATTAACTAAGGAACCTCCGTTACGAGGTAAAAAATTACTAGGAGAGACTTTCGTACACTGCTCCGTATCCCTCTTAAGTCCTACTGATGGTAAAAAAACTGGTTAAAGGCGGATACTTTTAAGTGTTGGTCAGGTAAACCCTCAAAATCAGGTCGAGCATTGTACAATTGAATGTCCACTGTAATTTGTTATTGTAGTCCATTTGGAACTTATTTGGAAAGTACAGAATTAATTGGATTGATAGTTCAGTAATTGCATGGTCAAGAGATGTCTTATCACGATATCTTTTAGAATCTGCTTTAATACAACTTACTTTTCATTGTAATTTCAATGTTAGTCGTGGCCTTTTTCATTTAGACCCTTGTATCTGTAACATGTTTAAGAATGACCTCAAAGATATAATTACTGACTTAAATAAAAATCAGTTGCCTTAGAGTTATTAATTTTTGTTGTAATGTATGTCTGTCATGTATTGTGAATATGGTTTTGTTTACCAAGTTTTGAATAGCTGTCACCTATAATCCTTTAATTGTCTGGAAATTGCATCTGAGACGATTGTCTTAAACCTTTAATTGCACCCATTGTTTATGCTTGTTTGGGAAGGTTTCTTATCTTCCAGGTGTGTCGGATTCTAGGAACTAATCTCTTTATAATCCCTATCTGTCTGTTATACGAACATTCTTGTATTGTCTTTTCTCGTATTTATGTCAGTATCTGCTCAGTAAAGGACTTTTAAAGTCGAAAGATCTTGCAGACCTCCTTCGTTTATTTTTCCTTCGTGGCATTTATCTTTATTTATGGATTTATCACGTTCCTAACTTTCGTGATTCAGTTATACATACATATATATATATATATATATATATATATATATATATATATATATATATATATATATATATATATATATATATATATATATATATATATATATATATATATTATATATAGAGAGAGAGAGATAGATAGATAGTGAGAGATAGATAGATGATAGATAGATAGATAAGATAGATATATATATATATATATAGTATATATATATATATATATATATATATATATATATATATATTATCTATATATATATATATATATATAGATATATTAGACGTATATATATAACCGAATAAGGAGAAGAATTCTGAAACTTTGAAAATGTCAAGAAAAAGAGCCATTTCCATATACATTTCCTTAGAACATAATTTGCTTTTCTAGCTGTTTGAAACCATTAGTGGAATTTCACATAAAGAACAAGATGGGAACAATGACAAATCCTATATCTCATGAAATGATGATGCCCATACCTAATTTATAATACGGTTTCATTATTTGTGTTATTGTTATTATTATTATCATTATTATTATTATTATTATTATTATTATTATTATTATTATTTCTTGGGAGTAGACCCTCTTTTAAACAAGTCTTGTTGAAAAGGATTGATGCATCAGCTCCACTAATTTTGTATAGAGTCTTCTCTATTTTCCTTATTAAGGATTTCTCAATGTTGCTGAAACTGGCAAGCAACGTGCCAAAGGGGATCGTCAAATCCAGTGTAGTCATATTGAATTATCTTTATTACTGCTATATACATATATTACTGCTACAAGTCTCTCTCTCTCTCTCTCTCTCTCTCTCTCTCTCTCTCTCTCTCTCTGACGTTTCGCCCAGATCTGCCACGGCTGTGACGGCATGGTCACAGCGATGGTTGCTGGATGACTGAATCTTAGTGGTTGTTGTTGTTTAAGATTAAGCTGGCCTTGTGCCAGCACGGGCTCTTGCTCACAGAGCAGTCCGTAAAAGTCTTAGTGGTGAGTCCTTCGCTATATATCATGGTCGTGTGGGCGCTCACGGATGCTCCTATAGGACCCAGGAGGGTGCTCGACCTTTCGTTGGCTGGCGGCCAGGCGTCGGAAATTCTCGAGGCGAGTAGATCTTCTCAGGTGTGTTGCGTCACCTGGAGCCGGGTTTTCATTGGGTGCGACCGTGGTGACGTAACTCCTGGTATTTCTACCAACCTCTTCCATATTGGTCCCGTCCTGGGCGCTGGTGTTCTCGTCTGGAGGGGGGGCTGGGTCTTCCTTACACAGGTGGGCAGCAGGAAGGGTTCCTGTGTCGTATTGAGGAAGGGTTTTTGTTCAAGGATGAATAAAGCCTCAAGGAGCCTTAATACGACACAGGAACCCTTCCTGCTGCCCACCTGTGTAAGGAAGACCCAGCCCCCCCTCCAGACGAGAACACCAGCGCCCAGGACGGGACCAATATCGAAGAGGTTGGTAGAAATACCAGGAGTTATGTCACCACGGTCGCAGCCAATGAAAACCCGGCTCCAGGTGACGCAACACACCTGAGAAGATCAACGCGCCTCGAAAATTTCCGACGCCTGGCCGCCAGCCAATGAAAAGTCGAGCACCCTCCGGGTCCTGCAGGAGCATCCGTGAGCGCCCGCACGACCATGATATATAGCGAAGGACTCACCACTAAGGCTGCTCTGTGAGCAAGAGACCGTGCTGACACAAGGTCAGCTAAATCAAAAACAACAACAACACTAAGGTCATACGGGCTGCTCTGTGAGCAAGAGCCCGTGCTGGCACAAGGCCAGCTTAATCTTAAACAACAACCACTAAGATTCAGTCCTCCAGCAACCATCGCTGTGACCATGCCGTGGCAGATCTGGGCGAAACGTCAGAGAGAGAGAGAGAGAAACTTGTAGCAGTAATATATGTATATAGCAGTAATAAAGATAATTCAATATGATTACACTGGATTTGACGATCCCCTTTGGCATGTTGCTTGCTAGTTTCAGCAACATTGAGAAATCGTTAATAAGGAAAATACAGAATACTCTATACAAAATTAATGGAGCTGATGCAGCAATCCTTTTCAACAAGTCTTATTATTATTATTATTATTATTATTATTATTATTATTATTATTATTATTATTATTATTATTATTATTATTATTATTATTATTATTATTATTATTATTATTATATCAATAATCTCATCCAAAATATTGTCTTCACGCACTTGAGGAATTAGAGTGCTATTATAACTATTAGTCTTATTCCGAGTAAAATTCTTCAGAAAGTTAAACAATAAAGGCAACAGCTGAATAAGCATGGCAGTGTCATATTTCTTCTGAATGCAACCGCTGCAACAGGTGGCGAGAGCAATGAAATGTGTTTAATATGTTCAAGCACTATATATAATGCCCGCGTTTACCACAATACAGTTTTTCCCCTTTATATCGGTATAATAAATTGAGAAAAAAATGATAATGAAACAAAATTCACGATAAGGATGATTTTAGAGGTCAATTTAGTATCGTTATAAACTCAGAAAAGTTTAAAATTTGGCAGTTGCAGAAATATTTATATATACTTATATACACGTAGAGTATATATAGATATATATTATATATATATATATATTTTTTATATATATTATATATATAATATATATATATACTGAATATATTACTATATATACTATATATATATATATATTATTATATATATATATATATATATATATATATATATATATAAAGATATATATATGGTATATATAGTATATATGTATATAGTATATATATATGTATATATATATATATATATATATATATATATATATAGTACATATATATATATATATTATACATATATATATATATATCATATATATATATATATATATATTATACATATACATATATAGAATATATATATATCATCTATATATATATATATATATATATATACATATATATATATATTATATATATTCTATATATATATATATATATAATATATAGTATATATATATATATATGTATATATATGTATATATATATATATATAATATATGTATATCTATGTATATATATCTATATATATATATATATATATAATACTAGATATATATCTAATATATATATATATTATATATATAAATGTATAATCTATATATTATATATATATATATTATATATATATATATATATATATAATATATATATATATATATCATAATATATATATATCGATCTATATATATATATATATCTATATCTATAATATATATATAATATATATTATACTATAATATCTCATATAGATATATAGAGCTATATTCATAATATATATATGGATATCTATAATAATATATACATATATATATATATTATATATATATATCTCTATATATATATCTTTATATTATAGTAAATAATATATATATATATTATATATAATATATATCTATATATATATAAACATATCTAATAAAAGGAGCCCATAAAAACACCAAAATGTAGAGAGAAAAGTACTATATTTCAGAGACTGCTGAAGAGAGAGACAGCAGTCTCTGAAATATAGTACTTTTCTCTCTACATTTTGGTTGTTTTTATGGG
>NC_087209.1:86957851-86965105 GCF_015104395.2 Macrobrachium nipponense
ACATATTTTGGAGTGATTTCTAATATTGGAGTGTTCTGGGTTTGCAATCCTGCTGCCAGTACGGAAGCTTATGCCACGATGAGAATCGATACGCACCTTAAGGAGTCTGCTGGTGGATCCCACATAGGTCCCTGTTTGACATTCAGGGCAAGTATATTTATAAATAACACCAGAGGACATATAAGGTGATAATCGCTCCTTCGAGGTAAAGAGGAACCGATGGTGAAAGGGTTCTTAGGGATTAATTTTATGTTTATGGCATGAAAATGTTCCTGAATGATTTCGTGAACTTTTTGTGAAATTTAATGTCATGATGTTCCTATGATTTCTGTGAACTTTTGTTTTGAAAATTTAATGTCATGGAGTAAATGGAAAGCATGCATAGAACTTCATTTAGGGACAGTTAAAACTTTTGGTTTAATAATGAAATGTTTTTTCAGTAGGTGATCTAATTTCATATAAATTAGCTTAGTAGGGAACAGTTATTGTTAAAAAAGTTAATTAAAAATGTTATCTCGTTATGGAAAAGGACCCCAGTTCGACGTAAGGACAAGTGCTCGGTGGAGAAGGGTAGAAACAGAGTTGGACTTAAAATTCATAAAACAGGAGCTATAAAAGTTGGTACCAAGTCCCAGTAAAAGTTTTCTTCCTAAAAATCGTGGTATTAAAACAGTCGTTTTCTCTTAAAACTAAAACGTCCAGGAATGGTAGACGGTCGTTCGCCTCTTTTCGATCGTAAACTTTATGCTTGGATGTATTGCATTGGCATATTCTACGAAGAGGTCAGCTTCATATTCACTTTTAAAGAGGCCGAACGTATCGTCAACAAACTGGAATAAAAAAGGGGGTATAAGTCTTAATGGGCAATTATCGAGCATTTGCTCCTCCAGGGAGCACATGAAGATATTGGCAAATGTAGGGCCGAGAGGAGAACCCATGGCCATGCCCTCTACTTGTTTAAATAATTTACCATTAAAAACGAAGGCGGTGTCCTGCACTGCAAGTTCAAGTAAAGATTTAAAATGCGTGCGATTAAAATTGTTAAAAGTAGAATCAGGAACAGGAAACAGCTTGTTAAGGATTAATTCAATAGTTTCTCCAACTGGGATATTAGTAAATAGTGACTCTACGTCGAGACTGGCCATGAATAAATCTGAGTCTTGGCGGAGAATTGTTTCTTTAAATTGTAAGGAGTTATTTATTGTATACTTATTCTTAGTTAGATGCTCCAACATAGGTACAAGAAATTTGGCTATTTGTAATTTGGGGTTTTAAAAGAAGCAAGGATAGGTCTAAGTGGAACGTCAGGTTTGTGAATTTTCGGTAAGCCGTAAAGGACACCAAATGAGGAGCCTGTGGAGAACAGTTCTTGGTAAATAGTTTCATTAATAATATTTTCCTTCTTCAGAGACCTAAGAAAACGGTTGATTTAATCTTCAATTTTTAAAAATATTATAGTAGTCAGGTGTCCCAATAAGTTCAAATTTTGTTCTGTCATTTAAAATACTTTCCATTTTCGATAAATACTCGCATTTGTTGAGAATCACAGTTCCTTTCCCTTTATCAGGTCGGGTAAGAATGATGTCTTGGTTTTTTGCCAGTTTTTTCAAGATGTCAAAATCTTCTTTTCGGAAAAAAGGGGTCCATCTGGTTTTGAGGTTTCTAAAGGTGCTGTGAGAGAGTTCATACAATCGTTTTTGTAGACTTACCAGATCAGCTTGTAAGGGGAGTGCTTTGAGGCGGTGGAATATCGATTCAAGTGGCAAAAAGAATTTTGTAAAATTAGGTTTATAGTTAGGCAGGCAGAAGTCCAAACCCAGAGACAGTAAGAACTCCTCCCTCTTAGACAAAACAATGCTGGAAAAATTAAATACAGTGGTTAAATTATTATGAAATTTAGGGACGGTAACTCCCAAACTAACTAGTTTTCTGTTATGGCGTTCTTGTACATGTGAGATAAAATCCTGTAGACTTTTAGTGAACAATTTTTGCAAATAATAGAATCAATAAAAGATAGTGAATTGAAGAGACTGCTGCGGTGATTTTTCATAAGTGAACTGTACTTGTTAATTGACTTATATTTACATTTGATGTTCCATATTAAGGAGACTTTTTGTAGCATCTTGGTAGAACTCAGAAGAGTACAAGGAAGATAAAATCAACCGTTTTCTTAGGTCTCTGAAGAAGGAAAATATTATTAATGAAACTATTTACAAGAACTGTTCTCCACAGGCTCCTCATTTTGGTGTCCTTTACGGCTTACCGAAAATTCACAAACCTGACGTTCCACTTAGACCTATCCTTGCTTCTTTTAAAACCCCAAATTACAAATTAGCCAAATTTCTTGTACCTATGTTGGAGCATCTAACTAAGAATAAGTATACAATAAATAACTCCTTACAATTTAAAGAAACAATTCTCCGCCAAGACTCAGATTTATTCATGGCCAGTCTCGACGTAGAGTCACTATTTACTAATATCCCAGTTGGAGAAACTATTGAATTAATCCTTAACAAGCTGTTTCCTGTTCCTGATTCTACTTTTAACAATTTTAATCGCACGCATTTTAAATCTTTACTTGAACTTGCAGTGCAGGACACCGCCTTCGTTTTTAATGGTAAATTATTTAAACAAGTAGAGGGCATGGCCATGGGTTCTCCTCTCGGCCCTACATTTGCCAATATCTTCATGTGCTCCCTGGAGGAGCAAATGCTCGATAATTGCCCATTAAGATTCTACCCCCTTTTTTATTCCAGGTTTGTTGACGATACGTTCGGCCTCTTTAAAAGTGAATATGAAGCTGACCTCTTCGTAGAATATGCCAATGCAATACATCCAAGCATAAAGTTTACGATCGAAAAAGAGGCGAACGACCGTCTACCATTCCTGGACGTTTTAGTTTTCAGAGAAACGACTGTTTTAATACCACGATTTTTAGGAAGAAAACTTTTACTGGACTTGGTACCAACTTTTATAGCTCCTGTTTTATGAATTTTAAGTCCAACTCTGTTTCTACCCTTCTCCACCGAGCACTTGTCCTTACGTCGAACTGGGTCCTTTTCCATAACGAGATAACATTTTTAATTAACTTTTTTAACAATAACTGTTTCCCTACTAAGCTAATTATATGAAATTAGATCACCTACTGAAAAAACATTTCATTATTAAACCAAAAGTTTTAACTGTCCCTAAAATGAAGTTCTATGCATGCTTTCCATTTACTCATGACATTAAATTTCACAAAAAGTTCACAGAAATCATTCAGGAACATTTTCATGCCATAAACATAAAATTAATCCCTAAGAACCCTTTCACCAGCGGTTCCCTCTTTACCTCGAAGGAGCGATTATCACCTTATATGTCCTCTGGTGTTATTTTATAAATATACTTGCCCTGAATGTCAAACAGGGACTATGTGGGATCCACCAGCAGACTCCTTAAGGTGCGTATCGATTCTCATCGTGGCATAAGCTTCCGTACTGGCAGCAGGATTGCAAACCCAGAACACTCCAATATTAGAAATCACTCCAAAATATGTAAAACATATATCGATAATAAAGACTTCAGTATTTTAGGCCATACCACCAACCCGCACGACCTTGTTATTCTAGAATCGCTCTTAATTAAACAACTTGTTCCGTCGTTGAATACCCATACGTCTTCCTCCCCTCTGTATTTGTCTTGACTTGTGTTGTTTATTTATGTTTTTATGTTTACGTTTAGTTTAACGCTGTCATCCTCTAGGTCGGTCCTTAACTTCTTTGTTCTGTAACTGCTTTCAATCTTTTGTCAATGTTTGCTTATTTTATGTTCATTTATCTTTCATTTTAATGTATGTCCTTTTAAATAATTTAACTTCCTTAATTTTAATGTGTATATTTTGTACACTTGTATGAATAACTTTTTTTAACTTTTGCATTTCTGAATTTTTAATACTTAGTTTTGTTTTACAATTTACTAAGGAAATTTATTTTTCATTTTAACAGCCTGATGATGTAATTAACTTGATAATTACGAAACGTTGCAATAAAGACAGCATGTACATCTGTGTGTGTCCTCTTCCCTTCATTGATGGTTATATATATATATATATATATATATATGTGTGTGTGTGTGTGTGTGTGTGTGTGTATATATATATATATATATATATATATATATATATATATATATATATATATATATATATATATATATATATATATATATATATATAAATATTTACATGGAATTTTTTGAGACAAAACTCTTACCAAGAATTATGCCCCAAAAAGTTATATGGTTTAAGTATGTGGATGATATTTTCTGTATTTGGACAGTTCACGAAAATCTCCTGGAATTCTTTAATAATCTACAATAAAATGGTCCCTTCTATAAAATTTACTGTAGAGGAAGGAAGAAATTGTAATTTGAATTTTCTTGATGTAACTGTCCATAGAAATGATAGAAATTTCACCTTTTCAGTCTTTCGGAAATCAACTAACATTGCCTCTTTTGTTCATTACTACTCCAATCACCATCAAAATGTTAAATTCCCTCTTTTTTTCTGGGATGTTCCTAAAGGCTTTGCGTGTCTGTAGCCCGCAGTTTATTGACGCTGAGATTTAAACTATTTATGATATTGCATTGAAACTTAAATACCCAAGGACTTTTGTAGATGTGGCATGGGAAAGGGCTAGAAAAACATTTTATTTAACTAACGACAAACTTGAATTTAGTAAGCATAACATTCTAAAATCACCTTATGATGATAGGCTTAATAGATATTCCTAGAATTCTAAAGCTTTTTAACATAAATGTTGTTTTCAGTAATATTAATGTCAAGAGTTTAGTAATAAAAAATTCTCCTAAAGATCTTCCAGGCTGCATATATGAAATTCCTAGCAAAAAGTGTGATAAAGTCTATTACGGACAGACCGGTAAATCTCTTTCACAACGTCTCAAACAGCACCAATATTCTGTGAGAACTGGGCAGATATCGAATGAATTATTCGTACATATCAGAGATTTATATCATCCTATTAACTGGAGTCAAGCAAGAGCCTTAATCCCATGTAATGACACAGTTAAAAGGAATATCATTGCATCTTGTTTCATCAAGTCAAATAATAGAAATGTTCTAAATTTAAGTCTTGGTTTATTTAAACTTGATGCATACATAATTTTAAAAAAGTTGTAGATAAATATAAGTAACAAAATTAATATATTCAGTTTTTACATGTTTTTGACTGTACGGATACTATGTAGTTTCTGTTAGGGTTAAATTATGTTTCGGTTTGTGACCGTGTGATATCCGATAATCCTGGATTATCTCTTTAACTTTTACGCTTTTGACAATTAACCATCTGGTATTTTTGATCTGTTGTTTAACTGATAACTTTCTCTCCAATTATATTTCATTCTTTCCATAATAATGTCTTAAAACGAAAGCGCTTGGATTTCTGACTATCATTTTCCTGTGGTAGTCGCTTATTTAATGAAGTCACGTGAATCTACATAGCAACATTGAAAAAGCTAACATTTTTCTTATGTTCGTTTCAGTGGCAGAATAACGGAATAGAATAAATGAAAACTCGAGTAAGATAAGATAAAATAGTCTTGTTGTGGTGCGGAAGTAAATTTCGGATCTAGTAAAACATTTCCCAGCCAAGGTATGTCAGTGTAAACCTGACTCTCACTTGAGGACGTGAGTTTGAATTCCATCAGCGAAAAGAAAGGATCTTCATTTGTTTTCCCTCGAATAATTCAAGACTGTCGGTGGTAAGTGTATCCAAACAATGTCGAGAAATCAAAAGATAAAAACTATAACAATATAGTTTCCGATATAGACCGCGACCTTCTTTTAATCTTCATTTAATTGCATAACAAAACTCGTTTGCAACTCCATAACAGAGCAGAAAACCAGAAACATAATGCATTAAAAACAAGTTTCATCGCGCCATGAATCCATTACAATTGCCTCACATACTCGTAAAATCCGTTTTATCGGAAGCATAAAAGTTCTTGTTTAAAGATCTGTGGAAAGGGAAGGTCAAGTCACATGAAGACTGGTGTGTTTTGATTTCTCGTTATCGTCATAACTGCTGATACAGTTACGGTCATCCATAATACTATTAATGAAAATAAGGATCATTATTATGAATTTAACTTCATCTTCCGGTTAGGCTTTTCTTTTTTATGATTTGTTCTAAAACGTCTTTTCCTTTCCTTCGAATGTTCGTAGTTTATTCCTGAGGCTGTAACCTTCCGTTATTCAACAATGCTTCTGAAGTAAGGTTGCTGGCCTCATATTCTTTTAGAACCTAACAGCGACTCGCCATAGAAAACTAGCCACCAGAAGCCTAATTCACCATTGAGATGAGCAGGATAATTACTAAGTTGCTTTCCCCTCAAGAGATTGAACTCTGCTCTCTCATTAAGAGAGGAGAGGCTGGAGCTAATGACCAGAGAGATCTCGTTGTGATTACAGTCTTTCACAGATGCTTGTTGAAAATAAACATAATAAGCTCACTAACGAGATAAAATTAGGAAAATCTTAGCCATAGAAGGTTTTCTTGGCAAAGGAAGCCCGGCAGGCTGTATTGGACTGAACATTTACGAATATGATTATAAGCGTAATGTGTGATATAATAAAAAATATATATGCCCTTTCACCTTATTGATCCCTTGTTCTTCCAATTTTCGTTCAGATATACTAAATGTAGTTACAAAGTATACGCGCAATCTAGTACACATATCCCTAAATATCTGAATATCTATTAACTTCGAATATATGAAATGTTTATTTATATATATATATATATATATATATATATATATATATATATATATATATATATATATATATATATATATTTACTGGGTATGTTGTCTTTTCTAGAAACTTCAATCTAAGGAGGAACGGGATAGACCAGAAGACTTGGTTATGTCGTAAACATTAGTTTTGTTTTGTTTTTTTTAGAATAAAACGGAGGCACAGCCGAGCTTTTCGGGAATACGTGACATTTCCCATCATTAGATTACTTATCTATAGAATGAGAAAAAAGAATAAGAGAAACAGTAAGAAAACTATACTGATTGACTATATCTAAAATAATGAAACAGCTATAATTGATAACACTTTAAAATACATAAAGTAAAAAGGGAACATGAAAACCTAAGTTAACTGCAAATCAAAACTCACAAAAGAGCAATGACTTAAGTTCTAAGATATTACGTAAAAAAGCAGAAACCGTCAAATAAAATCGCTGAGCA
>NC_087209.1:86965605-86985605 GCF_015104395.2 Macrobrachium nipponense
TTGTTAAGTTCTTGACAGGTACTGCCGGTTCTTCGTCACTCAGTAAAACAAAGAAAACATTTTCCGCATTAAAATTGGTGGTTTGTTTACGGCAATAACCATTTAAAAGGATTAGACGAGAAAAAGCTATTTATGAAAATTACGTTAATTTTAAAAATTGACTAGTTAAGTAATTACATAGGGTAAAGTACTTTAATACTGATGCCGTAGTGATAATGCATATATTTTTTTAGAACTAGTAAAATTAAAGGAATTAAATACATATTTTTCTACACTCCAGGGGAGAGATTTTGATCTAGTATGAAATCACAAGTATATAATGTAAATGTATTTACATGAAAATTACCCAAAAATAAAAACCAACCAAAAGAATCCAAATAAAACAATATTAACAGTAATGAAAAATCCCTAATCAGATTCAGCCAAAATTTGGTGAATTTTGGCAGCACCCTGTATAGCTGCTTTTCTTTTAGGACGTGATGATACAATATGAACATTATTAGTGTCTGGTACACCTTGCTTCTCATCATCGCCTGGGACTGACAAAAGAGGAATATAGAACTAGAGTGCCGTTTTAATATTTCTCCAGTTTTCCCTTTTAAAGACTTTCACAGCCGTAACTTCATTGTTTATATTTGTAACTATTTCCTTAATGCGTCCCATTGGATAATTACAGGGTTTAGCTAAGGGTTCCTTCAAAAGTACTATATCTCCAACTTTAAGTTCTTTATGTTGAACAGGGCTTGTATCGGTCTTTTTTATTCACGGCTTGATATATCAGATTCCCAATAAATTCTTCATGTTATATTTTAATGAGGTTATGTCGTACATTTTGTAGTTTCAGTAATGATGAAGGAATCTGATCTGCATTGAATTCCGGATCGGATCTGTTGGGCCTTGTAGTTGAGGGATTATATTGATGGAAACCAATTCTCTGCCATGAATCAACATACTCCGGGGTAATGATTTCTGGAATACTCTCTCCTGAAGAGTCCCTAAGAGACTCTTTAAATGTAATTGGCCTTGTTCTGTTCACCAAATGTATAGTTTTGTGAACAATAAAATCAAAATCCTGAAGGGGAAGAACATTATTGCGTATTGCTCCAAATAATAAGCGCTTGGTTAGTTTCACACAAGACTCTACTAACGAGCCGAGTTGATTACATCCCTTGTAATATTGCTCAAATTTTAAGGATTTAATTCCATGTTCCTGTAAATATGCATTTGTCCCTCGTATCGTTGAGGAAACTAGAGATCTGATTTGCACAGCAAACGAATTGCGATCCCAAATCAGACAGACATAAGGATGGAATACCAAATTCATATGTATGAAGTTGTAATGCTCTAATAAATTCCTCTGAAGTTAAATTCATACAAAGTTTTAAAGTTAATAGCCCGAGACCACAGACACGTAATACATAACAACCATACCTTGACAGTATTTCCTTGATCATTCTTTATTTTAAATGCGGCCCCATATGATCAATAAAAATCTGCCTGTACGGTATGTTTCAGGATTAATCCTGAACTCTGGGTAATGACTTTGATTTAGTTTAATTACCCTCTCATTTACTGTCTTACAAGTAATGCAGTTTGACAGAACTTTCTTCACAGCCGAGTATACATGGGTAATCCAAAAGTTTCTTCTAAGTTCCGCCAACAAAGGATAACACCAGCATGTGAGAGCTTCACGTGCAATTCCCTTATAATTAAGAGGAACCAAATATACTGTCCTTCGATATTAGTAAAGGATAGTTGAATTTGTTAAGATGTTGGACTTCCTTCAATCTTCGGCATTTACTCTTTACCCTCACCATGCCATCCGAATCAAGAAACAAGTTCAACTGTGCAACATGTTAGGCAGATTCTTCAACTGCTTCTGTTTTGAGTGAAAATAATCAGAGACATCTGGGAAGTGAATATGTTTGATCCCATGATTATAATCTGCCTACAAGCTTCATCATAAAAGTTAAGCCTTCATCTTCAACTTCAAAATGATCTAGAGCTGGATGTTTACTTTTAAACTTAGATTTCAAAATGCTGCAGAACCTGAGCACCACACATGCACTCTCACAGCCTCTCAAAACTAGAAACCCTATTAAGAGAGAAAAGATGTTCCGAGCCCACATGCGGAGGTGATCAAGACACACCACAATTTGGTCTCCACTTTATACACTCGTTTTGGTTCAAATAATCAGGTATATGAAAGACAATGTGCTGTCACTACAGATCACATTGCTTTCGCTCTCTGTAATGAACTTAGGACCAGTTATATAGTTTGTTTTCATCAGCTGCCTAAAGGATAATGGTCTGGTGATGCAGTCTGCTGGATTATCTTCTCCAGACACAAAGAAAATTTCATACAAGAATCCTCACACAGCTTATTGATATACTCTAACCTATTGAGTACAAAGGGTTGCTTTTTTTGTAGTTTGTCAAGTTTCAAGGCGTAAGACTGCAGCCAGGTCAGTACCACCAAAACTGTCAGAGTAGATTTCACATCCAACTATCTCAAAAGATTCAATGCAACCAAATCCTGAAAGCATCATTCTCAAATCCTTTACAGTTTTCAACGGTTAATGCAAGAGCTTGCAATTCCAAGCTTGGTATGGATTTTGACTCCAATTGTTTACTCACCCAGTTTATTTCTTGCTAAAATAAAGTAGATATTATTTGTATTTATGTTATACAGATACACTGCAGTGCCAAACAGAACCTTACTACTATCAGCAAACCCAACCAATTTATATTTGTCAGTACGAGCACCAAAATTCCGTGGAACTCTACAGAAGGGTGCAGATTGGCCTGCTTGCAGATATTCTTCCATTCATTGATCAAAGGAGCAGTGAAGTTTTTCATCCCAATCTAGTTCTGGTCTACACTGCAATCTGTGTAGAAACAATCTGGCTCGATTCAGTATAGGTCCGTTGAAATTAAGAAGATCGAACTGTGAAGCTATAGTAGATAAAACTTCTCTTTTGTTGATGAATTTATATCCAGTTGTATGGGTTTTGTAGAACAATGTATCACTCATTCGATCCACTCAAGTCCAAGCAGTTTACTTTTTGTGGAGTCTCGGTTTCTGAATTTTGTCAATTTCTTTCTGTAATGACATGTCATTAGACAAAAACTGCTGAAGCGAAAACTTATATGGACTGAAAATATCCTCCAACATTGTATACATCCACAACAAACACTCCGACGTTTCTGCCGTAAATGCACAGTTGTCCATATAAGACAACTGATAAATGTTCTCTTGAGTTTCATCAATGGAAAAGAATCATTCGTAGAATCCAGTATCAATATCTTGTATAATCCAAGCATTAATAATGCAGGTGAACATCTAAGTCCAAAAGGAAGTCTACTATTCTTATAGCCAATAATTGAAAAATCACCCTCTTCAAGATTTCTAAACCACAAAAAACAAAGGCGATTTTTGGTCGACTTCCTCAAGACCTATATTGTTGAATGCCTTCTTTATATCAAAGCAACATAGTTTGCCTTCTGAACCTCAAATTGATAATGGAAGTGGAGAGTTTCTGATTTAATGTGGACCTGCATGCAGAGTTTGATTGTGATTCATACTTCCTTTGTCACTCAAATTGGGTAGGAACACAACCCTACATTTTGTGGTCTCACGATCAGGCTTAAAAATGCCCATAAAAGGCATGAAACTGGACTCTGGATGCTCCTTCTTGAATGATCTAAATGTTCAATTCTCTCAATTATTCCAGCATCCGCTTGCTCCTTAAATACCATATTTATCTGCTTCAGTTTATCGTCTAAATTTTACTTGCAATTTCTTTGCAGGCTTGACAGTATTTTCTCTGATATATTGAAGTTATGTCCAAAAAGGTGAGAAACTCTAGGGTTCCAGAGTAATGGCATCACCAGCCTCCCTTCACTATTCCTTGTAGTTTTCTCGAAAACGTATTTGACCAACTGAGTATGGATTTCAACAGTTTCAGAGTACATTGAAGTCTCTCTATGTAATGCTTGGTCACAAAACAGAATCAAGTACATCCTTGTCAATATCAACTAACCCACAGACTTCATCATCCTCTCCTTCCAAAACAAAATGATTCATTTCTATTTTCGATTTTATCAAAATCTATATTAGAGGTAGATAAAAACTTAGCTTCTTCTGAAGGCAGGTAGTCTGGGGTTTCTATTAGTTATCGAAATGTAGGAAGACGAACGAGACTTCAGGGGCATATGGTAAATAAGGCACATCATGTAAAATAGTCTCAGTTGCTCCCTTTAAACACTACACCATGAGGAGTTCTTGAATATATAGATTTCTCTCCGAATACAATTTCAGTCTCAGGTATGCAATAGCTGGATTTTGATCCCAAAATAAGCTGGATATCAGAAATATCTTCTGAACCATCCAAAAGTCTTGTATCTGCCAATTTATATCCTTTTGACAGAAATCCATTAACAACTCTGTTCAACTTGGGAAGATTCAAAGTAATATTTATATTAGGAAGGCACAATGCATAAATGACTCTTGAATCCCTGTCAAATTTCATTTCCACCTCGACAATTTTGGTGTCATAACTTCTAGGGACATTTGATACCATTCACAGTAAGTTTAACACTCTCTCGTATGACTGGTAGATTCAATCTGCTTGCCAACTCCTTCAGATATAAAATTGGATTGACATCCACTGTCTTTCATACAACGCACATTGAATCCACTTATGTTACACGTGAAGGTGGAAGAATCGTATCTCCCTCACTTGAGTTATTCAAAGCCTCTGTAATAGTAGTAATGTTTATTCTGGGATCTTTCCGCAGGAGTTTTAGCCTTTGTGTCTTGTTTCTTGCCCTTTGTTTTTTTCATGAACTTTTTCTTGTTAAGGTCCAGATTTTTTTACCAATGTCATTGGATTGATTTCCCCTGGGACGACGTGCACAAGTAATTCCAATGAAAACCTTTGCAATTTACACACCGATCTCTAAATTTGTATCTGCACTTTTCAGTAGAATGTGATTGCCAGGCCCACATCTAGTACATCCATCGATACTCTTCAATTTCTCAACTTTGGAAACCGGAGAAATAAAAGTTTGTACAACTCTTGATGTTATGGCTAGCCTTTTCTTGGACTGTGCTACACAAGGAGCATGGATAACATTTTGCAGTAGTAACTCCACTAGTTGCCCTATGGTGTGAAGTTCACATTTATTGCCATATCCACAGAATGATCTGTTACTTTCCCTTTCATCTTATGGTGATTGTATCTTGTGCAGGCAGTGAAGAAGTTATCACCAATCTCTTCAATTGAAGGCATGTATGGTTAGTAATATTTATCAGTAAATCCCTGAACTTTCTAATTTAGACCTTTCCACACCAAAGTATTGCAAAATATAATCAAATAGTAACATTCAAATTACGGACATTCTCTTTATACCTTTAACTTTGGATTTGGATCATATTCAAATGGGTCATCACATTTGTCCAAGTTTTTTTTAGCTCAGATAGCTGCTTGATGGTGCGAATTTCTGAACGTCTGGAGAAGCAAGTGCCTTTCTAAGAGCTCCTTTGCTTTACTATATCCTTGGTTATGAGATTACCAAGGAATCTATCAAAACAAAGGCTCTTCCAGTTATCTGCTGCTTTAGGAGTATAAAAGCTTTTCGTAGTCATAGTATTCATACCTGTTGATAACTGCTCAAATTGAGATAGAAATTTAGTTAGATCCTTTCGTTCTCTTGACCAGAGTATCGAGGTAAAGGAGCCGTGGTCTCTTCAAAAAGGGGAAGAGCTGGAGTTGGGGGTGATGGTGTAGTCGGTACAGGCGATTGGAGCTTAAATAAACACGAACGTAGTTTGTTTTGATAATTTTCACAGGCCTCCAATTCCTCCATCAGTTCACTTTCGTTTTCTTCAGAACTCCATTTTATACACTGTATTTGAAGATCCAATTCCTTCAAACGTGCCATTTTGTCAGTCAACTTAGACTCAAGTGCTAGCTTATCTGAAGCTTCAAGTAAGATGAACTGATCACGTCGATCAAACGAGATCCGTAACAGACTTTCTTACAAACTTCCGAGAAGTTATTAATCTCTTCAGTTCAGTCATCTTGACTACTATATAAGTAATAATAGACCACAGTAAAACAATAAAATGCAGTACTAATATAAGCAGAAGTGTATAAACAGTAATCACAAAAAGTAACTTAAAAGTAAATTTTATGCAAATTATCACCATGGACCCGAAACCTACCTCCGGGAAACGCAGCCACCCACTCAACTTCCAGATCCTGTCACGGTCGCCATGTATAAAAATGAATTCTATACAGATTTTAATGATAAGGTAATTTATTAAATTTATAAGTTAATATAGGATATATTAAATAATAAAGTATTAGTTACAATGAATTTAATTGTAATGTATATAATCGAACCACAAAAATAAACTTCTGAATGACAAACAAACACTTGACGTGAACCATAAGGATAGAAAGTGAGTACTTGGGCTGCATCATCCGGAGGCCAATGAAATGAATCCGAAAGTATACAAACACATCTGAAATAGTGAACAAGAGGAAATCTTAAGATTTCATGTATGAACAGAATCGGACGCAAATACCCTAATGAAATAACAGCCCAAAAGTAAACCAGTAAAATGTAAAGTATATTTCTATCCTAGTAAACAAAACGTCAAAATGAGTGTAAAAACAAACTGAATTCAATACAATTAAATAGTAAATTGACTAATGAAATATAATTAAACAAAGTAACTAGAAGTATGAATAAGTATGTAATTCACTTATATGTAAGGTAAGTATAGGTAAGGTACGTATAATTTGGATAAGTATAGATAATAACACACTTATCACATAAGCATCGATTAAAGCTGCAGGAATAAAAGTAAAGATCTGGACAGTTTAAAAAAACAAAGAAAAAATAGCTTTTCTCTCACCTTGTTTTTAGTGTGATTTAGGAGATAGGTAAGCGGGTTCCCCTTTGGCAGGTCCGGGTCCAATGGTAACTTGATAGAATTATTCCATTTTTGCGTAAACACATGACCGTGATGCAAATGATAAGATCCATATGTCACTAAATCACTTCAAAGTTTAATCCACGGTAAGTATGACTGGAACTTGCTGCTGAAGACTGCTGTTGTTAAGTTCTTGACAGGTACTGCCGGTTCTTCGTCACTCAGTAAACAAAGAAAACATTTTCCGCATTAAAATTGGTGGTTTGTTTACGGCAATAACCATTTAAAAGGATTAGACGAGAAAAGCTATTTATGAAAATTACGTTAATTTTAAAATTGACTAGTTAAGTAATTACATAGGTAAAGTACTTTAATACTGATGCCGTAGTGATAATGCATATTTTTTTTTAGAACTAGTAAAATTAAAGGAATTAAATACATATTTTTCTACAAAACAACCAAAATAAAATAATTAGCCATCTAGACAACCACGGTATATTACTGAAGTGATAGTTTCATTTAAGTACATTAGTCTGCATCAAGTTATATTTTCATTTAACTACTTATTATGCAAAAAAAAAAAAAAACAACGGCAAGATTGAAATTCATTTTCTGTTAAAATTGTATTATTCCTTTTATTTATATATATTTTTAGATATTCGGAGTGAATTTACCGAGAGTCAAATTAACCTGGAGTCAAATTACCAGAATTTAAATTACCAGAGTCAAATTACCAGGAGTCAAATCACTGGTCACCCCTTAAAACAAAATGGTGTATTTCTATATATAATTTACATAAAGAATTGTTGGTAGATAACAACGATGGTGAATAAGAAGTCGAGTTGAAACGTAACATTAAAAAGAAAACTCATTCGGCAAAAAAAAGAAATTAACATATAAAACCAATATAAATAGAGAACAATATATATATATATATATATATATATATATATATATATATATATATTATATATATATATATATATATATATATATACATAACATATATATAATATATATATATATATATATATATATATATATATATATATATATATATATATATATGTAAGTGTTTACATAATTAAAAATATGGAATGTTAGTCCATATATATAAAAGACTAAAACTAAAGAGGTCAACCAGATTTCTTGCAGGAATGTGATCAGACTAGAGATGCTAAAGATGACGTATACAATAAAAGTAGGCTAAGATACATGCCGTCACCTGTAGTCATTCAGTTGTTTATAAACTTTAGTCCAAGCTCCCTGCTTGAGACAACTACCGCGACCTATAATTCAACGGCCACGTGATCTGTAGCGTGTCTCATTGATTGTGTGTTCGTATGTAACTATGTCATCTGATTGTATGTTCATATGTTCGAGCTACTGTCTGTTCCTTTATGACTGTAACCGAGATGGTATAAAGCAGTAAAGCAGAATAGAGTTAGCTATCGTCATTAGAAGACTGTACCTCTTTACTAAGCGTTTATCATGTAGAGGAGAGTAGAATTAAGCCATCATCATTGGCAGAAGCTGATCAAGCTACGTCATAGAAGACTTGTACGATCATATCTGATCTTCACCATGTAAACTTCAGAAAGAATATATATATTTTTATACTTCGTGTTTTCTACAAGAACCTCCTCACCGATCATCATGAGTTTAACACATCGTCGTCCTAACCAAAGAAGATAATACGACTTCGTAAGTGATCTACAAACCCCAAGACACTCCCATGAATATGGAAGTGCAATACCAACCGACTTAGCGTAAGATTATCGCAAGTCTAACATACCTCATAGGGCGCCTTATTATATAAGGCAACAGCACTGAAATATATATATATATATAACATATATATATATATATATATATATATATATATATATATATATATATATATATATATATATATAATATATATATATACTCAATTGAGGTACAGGTTGGATTTAGTTTTCTTAAAAAAATGGCAAATGGGGTAAAAGCCCACCGCGCTTTGGGGCAAGAAGCCCAGCGGGCTTTTACCACATCTGATCAGTTGGAAGTGTAACCAGTGGTGAAAGAGGACGACTACATCTTATTTGTGGAATGA
The DNA here is from genome assembly GCF_015104395.2 of Macrobrachium nipponense. NCBI lineage: Eukaryota > Metazoa > Arthropoda > Malacostraca > Decapoda > Palaemonidae > Macrobrachium > Macrobrachium nipponense. Next base: position 86,974,647 of record NC_087209.1, read on the forward strand.
AGGCAGCATAAGTTTGTCTTCCGTTACGTTTATATTTGTCCGTAAAAGGATGACTTCACTACTTATGATCGGCAGCTCACCTGGATCAATTGTAGATGCACAGCAAATGGATGGTCTAATGCTGGTTGTATCGTAGACTGTCTACATCACTTTGTTAAAATTGTTTAGCCAAGTCGAGCAGAAAAGCACATTACATTTCCAGATGGCCACCACAATCACAGGACTTTAGCCAGAGAGAATGGAGTAATGTGAAGAAAATTTAGTCTACCTTTTTGACTACGTCATTTTTGTTCTTATGTAAAACTTATCCATTATTTCTTTTATTTGTGTTATTCTTGGTGCTGAATAAAAGTGAATTTATTTCCAATTGTGCTGCTACAGCTGTCATGTAGAGGAAGTGCAATTAATTTACAATTTTGCTAATTTCAGTTTTCCTATGAATAACAAAAAAGTTCCTAGTTTTAACAAGAAACTAAGAACTCTAAGATTAATTTTTGTATATTTTCTAACATTATTCTTGAATATTTTTGTGTGTGGAAGGTTGAATTTTTTATACAGCAAAAGTAGGCGTCTACTTTTCAATATAAATGGTAGTTTTGTTTTCATGAAGTACCACAATATCTTAGGCATGGAGCAAAAAGCCCCGACCGTGGGTTTCTACCCCACCCATGGGTAAAGGACCCCATTTGTTCTTTTTTTTCAGGTCATGTTTTTGCTATCCTAAATTGCTAACAGCTTCTCATAATTGTGATCGTTGATAATATAATAAACAAAGCTTTCTAGAAATATCTCTGTTAGGTCAATAGCTGAAATAATGTAGACTATATAAGCATTTCTCCTTAAGGGGGGCTTCTTACCCCACTTCCCCTATATATATATATATATATATATATATATATATATATATATATATATATATATATATATATATATATATATATATATATATATATATATATATATTATATATATATATATATATATATATATATATATATATATATATATATATATATATATATATATATGCGTGTGTGGTGTGTGTGCGTGTGTATATATATATATATATATATATATATATATATATATATATATATTTTTATATCTTTGTGTTTGTGTTTTTAATTAGAATATCTAGTTTAAGCAAATGGGTTACACTGGAAATGTATGCAACTTAGGCTTGGGATAACACTATTCTGACTTTTTGCCTGATGGTTCGATAAAAAACACTTTACACAATTAAGGACGAGAGCCTTCTTCAGAAGGAGGAGTGAATAAGCAAAACTCTTAGGGTTTAGCTTACTCATATATTTACAATAGACGACCACATATCAGAAGAATGATGTAGACAATGGTACCATTAATACAGGATATTAGATGAAAATGAATAATGGGGTGTCCTTGGAGAAATGCAAAAGCGAGCCCTATTTGTAGGGCACCGTAAAGGTAGGAATACAATAGAAATTCCACTGTGCACAAAGTGATGAACAGATCCACAGCTGACTACCTCCTAATCAATAATCGAAAACACGAAAGGTTACCTAACCGAAACGGTGTTTTGATTAAGGAATCGAGGAATTGCACAGGGTTGCTAAAAACTGAACTCAATTACGAAAAGATGAATGAATCATGAATCAAAAACATCAAATAAAAAAAATCAATTCATGTCTCACTGTAGGTATATCGCACTGTGAAAGGAAAATTAAAATAAGAAAGGACTAACAGGACGTAAACTGGCTGAGAGAACCTCAATTCTGGCACTTTTACCTTCGTCAGGAGATGAATTCCTCGTCTTCATGGGCGGCCGATGGGATGGGAGAGGGCGAGTAAATAAGAATCACAACAAATATTACTGAGGTCCACCGCAGTCATGTGTATCAAGGGGCAGCTCTAGAGAGCAAGGGAGGGCAGAAGCGTCCTGGTTAAGCTTCCAGCGTCTACTAATGACGATCTTGTCCCGTGCGAGGCCTTCTTGCAGTTTGTTTTTTTTTTTTTTTTTTTTTTTTTGTTTTTTTTTTTTTTTTTTTTTTTTTTTTTTTTTTTAGAGGGGGGGGGGGGGGGGGGGGTAGTTACTCTGTCATTTTGTGTTAGATATTTCGCAGGAGTGCATGTCATCCAAGGTCTCTCACGTGGGCATGAGGTCTTTGCGGTTTGGACTTTCAGTATGGCACCGAGCCAATGGTCAGTTCTATGCCTTCTGCTGGCTGGTGCCTCGGGCGATGACCAGCGCTCCCTCTGGATCAGTGCCTGAAAATCAAGGTCTTGGTAATCATTTGGACAAGGAAAGGCTATTAAAGAATTATCCCTTAAAGGGAGTGGGCCCATTCTGCCTACAGTTTGCCCTATAAATACACTGAGAGATACCGAATATGATTTACATGTCAGAGTATTGTACAATTGACTGTTACTTTACGTGTCTGAGGAGAGATGGTGTGAGATGGTTACCTCTTTAAAATATATTATTACATATTTTGAGAGACGCTGAAGTTTACTTTACTGTAATCAACAGGACCTTGCAGTAAAACCCACGAATAACAGAAACGGAGAAAAAGAGCAAATAATAAGTGGTGGTTCGCTAAGTGAGAAATCTGCCTCGTAACACTTGCATTATTTGCAGAACAATGGTAAACTGACGGTGATATCTCACTAATATGAAAATGTACAATGGATCACTGAATTGGAAATGAGTATATCAAGTAATTCGAAGATGTATATAATTGGACCGTATGCAAGAAGTCCTTAAAATTCAAGCAGCAATGCAATCATATCAGCCTATAAGGGCGGAATCCTCTTGGCTGTTAACGGCATCAATAACACTCCTGGAATGAGTCAATTCCAGATAAGACAAACACAGAGCTTACACTCTCTCTGTAATGGAGTAAATGCAAGAGTTGCAAGGAAATCCTTACTCTACTCACTTGCAGTTAAGGTATTTACATATCGGGTTGGTAGCTTCACTGTTTGGGTTGAAGAGACAAAAATTTACTGAGAGAGAAAAAAGAATGAGTCAAAGAAAAAGATACTGGACAACCAATTTCCTTTCTGGGCACGTACTATCGTGCACAAAAGTCCGTTTCTTTAGCCATCCAGAGAGTTTTCGAATTCGCCTGACTATGAAACACAGAAGGAGTTGAACAAGTAACTAATGGAAGACCCAACAGACGTCGCATAGTAAGGACATAGGGAACAAGAAGGAGTAATGGGAAGCAGACATTTTTCTTCAGCATACATAAAGTCTCCATATTCTAATATCATTAAGAAAGTGATCGTGAAGATTTTGTTGTGACGACAGGGTTTGAGTGTAAAATGTGCAGTTAAGGAAATATGCGAAATAAATATGAGAATAAAAAGTGCTTAGGAAGTAAGTCATATTTCAGCTTGTTTACCTTCCCGACTTCGTCAACAAGGCAACTGGGTCTGTTTTCTTCAATTAAACTCGATGATGAGAGAAAAACCAGTTGGCGTCTGAGAGCGAGAGAGAGAGAGAGAGAGAGAGAGAGAGAGAGAGAGAGAGAGAGAGAGAGAGAGAAACATAATTAAAAAGGATTTGTTAGATATTTTTCAGGTTTATAAGTAAATGACTGTGCAGTTATTACTGCTACAAATATGAAAAGTTGATTTTCGAAGATATCGGATAAAGATAATATTTTTCGATCCCGACAGAAATTTCACTAGGAAATGACTTTGGAATCGATTCCTTGAAATCCAGATTCAAGTTTTTTATATTTTTTTTTTTACGATTAACATTAAATGGCCCATAATGGAAATCCACAAAATATTTTTTTACGTGTAAGTTAGATTTTTGTATAATTTTTTTTCTTATACATCGGTATTCGTCGCGCAAAATCTATTGTGGGTCAGGCGAGGTTATTTTTGGAACGACTCAAATGAAGACGCTAGTTTCCTTTACGGAGTTTGTGTCGACCGACTATTGAATTCCTGCGGTTTCCAGGGTTCTTTGGGCAACGCACTTGTCTGGTGACTTCATTGAAAGCTGATTTTCGGTCATGTGAAGTCTTCCTTCATTTTGACAGTTGGCTGGTGGACGACGTATCAGTTACGATTAGTGGTTCGGCGGTTATACCATTTTAGTTTTATCTGCTCCAACATATTTCGAGTTAACATTGAAGTTGAATACCCTTTAAAGTTTTTTTTTTTTAAATTTTCAACATCAATTTCGTTTGTTATCAAGGTGGTTGTACTACATTTTTTTATATCTTTCATTCAGAATTGTTTGAATCTGTTCTTTGGACCATGACTATATTTTAATGTGCTTTTTGTAGACGAAGCACTGCCTAAATGTCTTGGGTAAGTTTTGCTGGATATATCAAGAATTTTTTACATTTATTTTTCAATTTTTGAAGTTCGCCGCCATGGGTTGGTTTCAGTGACGGCCGGTGAGCAGTGACGGTCTTTAGCTCCACACCGACTCGTACTTTTCTCGTCTCGCTGTCTCCATGTGGTCCCTACGGATTGATTTAAGTATCTATTTCGTTATTGGCGGTGAACTTTTTTTTTTTTTTTTTTTTTCTTTTTTTTTTTTTTTTTTTTTTTTTTTTTTAATGCATAAGCTTGAGCTTTTTGCGTGAGTTTTCTTCACCTGTCCGTAGATTCTAAATACATTGTGCTAAAAATCTAACTTACTTTGAAAATCTTGTTAACTACTAAAATGGCATTAGATATTTTAACTTTTTAATGCTCTTTAATAATTTCAGGTTATGGTGCTACGATGAATATTCAAGACTGGTTGAAAAAATCCCGAGATTCTTCAGAACTTCAATAAACAATTTTTTTTTCCTCCACCCCATCGGGGGCGGTGCCCCTGGTCGGGTGGGGGGCTCCCGTAGGGCTTGCATAGTAGGCGTGTTGGCCTACTGTGCGAGTCCTTGGAGTTTAAGTTCCGTTGCAGATTACCGTGAGTTTCAACTTTACTAGTAATTTTTTTAACTGATAATCTAGTAATTTCAGAAAATTAGCGTTGCACTTAATTTTGTACATATTCAATGGTTTGTGCAAAACTGGTCTATGACTTCCTGTCTTACAATTAATTTGCATTTTAGTAAGAAATATATAAGTACTTTTTTATGGTTATTGAATTTATTAGCTTAATCTACTCTGGTTTTGGTTACTCTCGCCCTAATACTGTGATTTCAAAAGCTAGTTTTTGGATTATTAGTTTGGTAAGTTTTTCATATGTAACTAAGTTTTCAGTTTAGGTCAGTTTGGTCGTTATAGAAAAAGTGTAAAATGATTAATTCTGGATGAGTGTTCTGGTTTTTCAAAGCTCCCATTTAACTTTTAGTTCTTGATTATGAAATCAATCGATCTTAAAATCCCATGGTTATAACTAATTAGACATTTGGTAGATGTTAGTATTTTGATATTTGGTAGATGTTAGTATTTTGAAGGAGGTTTTGTGGCTTTGCATTTTTAATTTAAAAGATTTTGCATAAAGGAAAACTTACTTAATAAACAATATTGTGATGTTAACTTTTGTATTAAGGTTTACTTTTAATTTAGTTTATACAAAGTTTTTTCCTGCTGCTTTTCATGACTTACAGGTGACCATACTCTGAGGGATTTAGAATGGCGGATTCAAGGATTTGGAGTAATTGTGCGATTAGTTCCTGGAATGCTCCTTTTTCCATCTGTTTTACAAAAAAGAGGCTTTCCTAATTTTCGTTTTTAAGTGTGATAGAGGTTTTGACAATAAATCATTCTGTAATCGTAGATTCATGATTTTGTATTTTCCAGTGTGTGCACCATCCGTAAATATTGTTGAAACCATATAAAATTGACATGTTTGTCAAAAACAAGGGTATATATGCTGTTAAATGTATTTATTTTTAAGATTCATACGATATAATATTTTGAGATTTATCTCAATAGTTCTAGTTTGGTTTATTACGTATATCGGGAAATGTTATCGAATATAAAGAAAATTGACTGACTATATTGAAATTTTATCCTTTATCGTTCGGTGTTCTGTGGCTGAGAGGTTGAAAGTCTGGTTTTATAGAGCTCTTCCATATATGGCGGAAATATTTGGTATGGCTTAAGTTTCACTTGTTGGGCGACAAGATCATTATCCTTAGATAATGGGAAAACAGAGTTTTGATAAACTCCTTTGTACGATACAGCATTGATATAAGAAATAACTTGATCTCAATTAAAAGGAATCCATCAATTAAAAAGCTGCCCTGCAGTAAGTAGTGGGGTTAATAATGGCGAAAGTTTGGTAGGATTTGCATCGGTTGGATGTTTGGTGATAATGACCTGAGGTTAGATGGATAATTAAATGCAGTTAGTGAAAATGTATATTTTTGCTGCAAATGTAATTTTATATAAAGGGTGAGATGTAATTTTTCTTTTTCTTTCAAAAACTAATTCAAGAGTTAAGCTAGTTTTAAAATTGTCCGTTTACAATACAGGACTGCAGCAATTAACGATCATGTCAACTCAACAATGATTGAGGAAAGACAGTGAAACTCTGTATTTAGGAATATTTAGGAAAGTAAACTGTGCTTCCAAGCAGGTAATACCGGCAGGAAACCCCAAGAGAACTAGCGATTTGCGTAAATTTTTTACCGATGGGATGAGCTATTAAACTATCAAACGAGCGGTGAACATTGCTTACACCACTTGTACTAGTGTTTAAAAAGATCAAAGAAAAGGAGACCGGAAAATCTTGAAATGCTTAATCCGCTACTGCGCAGGAGTAATGTCAGTTTACTTTTAATTGAAAACCTAATAATAATATTTGTTATATCCTCCAATCAATGTAGATGATCCAAACAGGTTACAGGATTCCGGAGGATAATATTTTTACAAATAATTATACTAGAAAAAAAAAAAGCTTTTTCTGGTCTTGGAATGTTAGTTGGCATTATTAGGTTAAGAATGCGGTCTAGGCTGTATATACTAGGCGTTTTCAGCCCACGTGTCTGATATTCGTCGATAAAAAACTCTTTCCAAAGCATCGGATATGGATCTTATTTGGGATATAGGGTATTTGAAGCCACAAAATATTTGGCAGAAATACGCAGTGATGTCCGACGTTGATAATTAATGCCGGAGATTAAAAGGGAAACTTGGGTAAATCTAGCAGGCTCGTAGATAGAGGCTAATAAAACTTCATTACTGAAGGCCTTCCCACTCATTGACACTGTAGTATGACGTACTTAACTAGACGTCAGCCCATATAATTTATGAATGCAGAATCAGATGCTGGTAGTAATGGTGATAGTAGTCTACGGAATGCTTACTTTGTTTCACAAACTCAAACACTTAAGTAGTGTAAAATAAGGGCATGCACATCAAGTGAGAATATTAACGCTATAATACAGTTCCATGGCGCAATTTCACGTTTCTTTTAACTTTAAATACGCACAGTGTCTTACCATACACTAATACACTCTGTGAAAAACCATTGTTACCTGGAGTTTCAAGGATACGTTAGTATCGTTCAGATGCTCACAAAATTTACATAGGGCCTGTGTGGATTAAGACCAGTATTTGGCAAATGAATAAAAATGCATTTTATAACATGCTTTGCTTTTCCTATGCATACGGCCATGTAGTATTAATAATGAAATTAATAGAATGGTGATAATCATAATATTCATCAGATTATCATTATCTTGTTATTATTATAATCATCATTATTGTATTCATACTTCGACATCAGGGAGGAGGATGATAGAATATGCATAAAATACATAGCCGTATATATAAACATACATAGGCAGATAATCGCATAAATGAAATTATCCTTAAGCCTTTGGTATAGAATGTTGTTAATTTAAAAAGGGTCAACACCATTATAGTGTTGTGGATGAATAGTTTTCATGACCATGGCATTTTTTCAAATCAGTAATCACAATTGGACATGTGGACGGTTATTTAATTCGCAGCGCATTGTCGTTGCTGTAACCTCACATCAGCAACAAAACTGCCAAATATTACATACTGAAAAAAAAATCATTCGGTAGTTACGTCTTAGTAGACAACCACTTACCGAGACACTTACCCCGAATACACTCGGTTGGTGCGTAACGGCCGCGCCGTATGCCGACGTACTTACATAGGACTTACGGTACGGTTATGTTTGCATTTACGTAGTTACCAATTTTCGCCCGTGCGTGGGCATGCATGCTTTTATACGTTAATGCGTGAACTTAGCAACCTGACCTTGGCTGTTACCCTCGCCGTACAAGGGACACGGTTGTTGTTGTTGGGACATTGCTTCAGGCTGCACAGCTGCTTGTACCTGGAAGCGGGAGAATAGGAGCGCCAGGAGGAAAGGTCAAAAGATGCCAGTTGGAGACAGTTTGGATGTTAGGATTAAGACAGGAAAACTGCTGTCTACACCCCACCCCTGTTTCTTGGGGACACATTACGTCCCAACCCTTGGAAGAGAACAGCAAAGAACTCCCTGTTTGTACCAGCTCACTCCATATACTGAGTGTGAACCTATCCCTCTACTCAAATGGAAATATTTTCTGAATTCCTAAAAATAAATAAAGATACATCGGCGCTATATATATTGTCACTCTTGAGCCATCTGTGCCTATGTTCTTTTCAGATATATTTTTAATATCCTGCTTACAGTCAGCAGACTGTTTCGCTTTAAAGACATCCTCCGGAGTTTGTGTACCTGCACAGTTTACAAGTTTAATTGCCCCAAATGTAATTTTGGGACTTGCGTGAGCTGGACCAAACCCCTACTTGAGGTTTGCATCGACTCTCATAGGGGTGTCAGCCATCGTAAAGGCTTACCTATAACAAAAAGGAAAATAGTGCCATTAGACTTCCTGTCATATCCTGCCATCATCAAATACAAGGAGAGAAAAAAAAGCCATTCGCTTCCCTTTTTAGAGTCCCTCCATATTAAACAACAATCTCCAATGCTCAATAACCAAACCACCTCTGTTCCATTGTTCATTGCATAGTTTGCGTGTTAGTTTTTTTTTCTCTCTCTCTGTCTCTCCTACCCACGCTACTTCACCCTCTTTCATTCTGAGTTTTCTAAGTTCTTCTAACTCGCCCAGTTGTCATTTAACTACGACATGACACTAAGTGTTCGATTGTTTTGTACTCCAAAATCTTTATTTTTATTTTGAATATTCACTTTTTTTTGTCTCGGTAATTATCTGCTCAGCGATTTTATTTGACGGTTTCTGATTTTTACGTAATCTCTTGGATTTAGCCATTGCTCTTTTGTCAGTTTTGATTTGCAGTTAACGTAGGTTTTCATGTTCTTTTTTTACTTTTATATTATGTGTCGTCAATTATAACAGTTTTAATATTTTTAGATATCGTCCATCAGTAGTTTTCTTACTGGTTCTCTTAATTTTTTGTATCGTTTCAATAGATCAATGACCTTAATGATGGGAAAAGTCCTGTATTCCTGAAAGCTTGGCTGTGCCTCTTGTTTTATTCTAAAGACAACATTACCACGTCTTCTGGCTATCCTGTTCCTCCATTAGATTGAAGTTTTCTAGAAAAGAACGCATACCCAGTAATATTATATATATATATATATATATAATATATATATATATATATATATATATATATATAATATATATTATATATATATATAATTTATAAATTAAACAATTTCATATATTCGAAGTTAATAGATGTTTTTCAGAGATTTAGGGATATGTATACTAAATTCGGCGTATACTTTGTCACTGCATTTAGTATGTCTGAACGAAAATTGGAAGAACAGGGAATCAATAAGGTGAAAGAGCATATATATTTTCAATTAATATCACACGTTACGCTTATAATCATATTCGTAAATGTTCAGTCCAATACAACCTGCCGGGCTTCCTTCGTCAAGAAAACCTCCATGGGTAAGATTTTCCTAATTTTATCTCACTAGTGTGCATTAAATTGTTTATTTTTCAACAAACATTTACGATAGATTGTAATCACAACGAGATCTCTGGTCATTAGCTTCAGCCTGTCCTCCCCCGTTAGGGACGAGAGCAGAGTTCAATCTCTTGAGAGGAAAGCAAACTTTCCGTCTATTTCTTTGTAAAAGTAGTTATTTATCCTTCTGGTGGCAAGTTTTCTATGGTGTATCGCTGTTAGGTTCTAAAAGAATATGAGGCTAGCAACCTTACCTCAGAAATATTGCTGAATAACCGAAGGTCACAAACCTCAGGAATAAACCACAAACTTCGAGAGGAAAAGACGTGTTCTAGAAGATCGTAATAATGATCCTTGTTTTCATTATTAATATTTTGGATGACCGAAACTGTATCAGCAGTCATGACGATAACAAGAAACCAGAACAACATCAGCTTCATGTGGCTTGACCTTCCCTTTCCACAGATCTTCTTTAAACAAGAAACTTTTATGCTTCCGATAAAGCGGATTTTACGAGTATGTGAGACAATTTTAATGGATTTTTGGCGCGATGATGAAACTTGTTTGTAATGCATTATGTTACTGGTTTTTCTGCTCTGCTATGGAGGCGAAAAACGAGTTTTGTTATGCAATTAAATGAAGATTCAAAGAATGGTCGCGGTCAATATCGGAAAATATATCGTTTTTTTTTTTCTCGATGTCTCGACATTGTTTGGATACACTTACCACGACAGTCTTGAATTCGAGGGAAAAACAAAAAAATGAAGCTCCTTTCTTTCGCTGATGGAATTCAACCCACATCCTCAAGTGAGAGTCAGGTTTACACTGACATACCTTGGCTGGGAAAGTTTTACTAGATCCGAAATTTACATCCACACCACAACAAGACTATATTATCTTCTTTTACTCGATTTCATTTGTTCTATTCCGTTATTCTGGCACTGAAATGAACGTAAGCATAATGTAAGCTTTTTCACTATTGCTATGTTGATGAAGAAAGTTTTTTTATTTTTCGTTAAGAGTTGAATGCCTAAATGACTATTTCTCTAGGTTATGGAACCGTACAAAGCTTAGGTA
>NC_087209.1:86993105-87015605 GCF_015104395.2 Macrobrachium nipponense
GCGTATCTACTGATTATTTTTACTTCAACAATATTTGTTAAAAGGAATTGTTTGGTGTATCTATGGGCTCAAAATTATCGCCCATCCTCTCCAGTCTCTGCTTGGAGTTCGTGGAGAAGAGTATTTTAGAACATTGTGATCCACACATTAAGCCATTGGTCTGGGTCATATTTGTTGATGATATTTTCATTCTTTTCAAAGGAGATGACACACGGTTGCAACAGCTGGTTGACCGTGCCATAACATTTTACTATCTATTAAATTTACTGTTGAATGGAGGAAGATAATACACTTACATTTTTGGATATTTTTTTGGTTATTAGAGATAACTTAAGTAATAGGTTTAAATTTTCCGTGTTTCGTAAAAGTATTAATGCTGAGGGGTATATTTATTTCTACTCTTTTCATTCGTTAAGGGTAAAACAAATAATGTTGTCAACCTTTGTCTCAGGGCCCTTCGTATTTGTGATATTGAACTTTTAGAACTTGAGCTTCAGCGTATCCTCAATGTTTTTAAGGGTCTGAAATATCCCATTCACATTATAGAAAGAATTATCTCTGAAGCAAAACGAATATATTACGGTGAGAGTCCAGCAGGTAATCCTAATATATTAAAAAATATGAAGTATTTACCCATTGCTTACAATTCGAAATTGGAAAATACCTGCTATCTTGCAAATAGTCATCAAAAGAAAATTCAAATTACTTTCAATTTAAAAAATACAATCAAACAGGTTATGTGCAATAATAATGATAATGGTATCAGGAAAACACCTGGTGTTTATCAAATCCCCTGTACCAATTGCCCTCAAAAATACTTTGGAGAAAGTGGGCGGGGTTTGGATGTAAGACTTCCAAAACATCGTAGGGTCTATAAGCTTCATGCAATGAATAATGTCCATGTTTCACATTCATTCGTTCCAGGACACAACATCAATTGGAATGGTGCTTCTGTCATATTTAAGAGTGGAAATGTTGGTGTTCGTCGCTTAGTGGAAGAGGCTGCTATAAGAAAGGGGTGTGCTTTTGAAGGGAAAAAAACCTTCACTGAGGAAGATAGTTTTATCAATTTGTTAATAAGTCGCCACTTTGTCTATGATTTTAAGATTCACATGCCTGGTGATTGTGAGACCTCTGATATTGCTCCCACCTCTCTTTTATCACAGATGACTGACGTTGCTATAGCTGAAAGTCTATCACAGATGACTGACGTTGCTATAGCTGAAAGTCATGACACCGATGGAGTGTCTGCTGAGCTGGGATCACCTGAACGACCACGTCGCTGTTCCAGCCGTTTCGCCAACAGAAACAGCCGAACAGGGGTTACCTGACCAACACTTAAAAGCATCCGCCTTTAACCAATTTTTTGCGTTGTCATAACACTCCCTCATATTTTTTACCATCAGTAGAACTGAAGAGGATACGGAGCAGTATCCGAAAGTCTCTCCTACTAATTTTTAACCTTATACAAAAATATATTTTTAACATTAGTGTGGCTTTTAAATGTCAATGATATTAGTGTTGATGAAGTGATTTCTATGAGGATTGAGGATCATACTTCCTCTACGGCAGCTGAGTTGCAAGCCATTCTCGAGGAATTAAAAGTAAAAATATGTTTGTTTTCGTTGACTCTCAGAATGCATTATTTGCTCTGAACAGTAAAGCCAATAATGATATTGTTATTCACTGCAAGATATTGGTTTGTGATTTTAAAGAGAAGGGACTTTTTATTTTTTTTTTATCCCTTCTCATATTGGTATTTCATTGAATGAAGTTGCTGACAACTTGGCCAATCAGGCAACACAAAGACCTACTGTTGATATTGAGAGCCTTATGGGCCTTAGTAGAATTTAAAAAAAAAATAAAAGAAAAACAAAATGTTTGGGAAGCAGAAAATGCAGTTAGAATTCTAGAAGGTAGTGCTAGTATGATGTACTACCTTTATGTGAGTGAAAACACCCGTATAACTTATGGCAAGGTTTCATCTAAACTTCATACCTTTAATAGAAGGCTAAGGCTAGATTATATCATTGTTGGCAATATATTGATGACAATGGTAAACCTTGTAGATTGTGTGGCGAGGTATACTCTCACACTTTAGAACATTATTTGTTTGATTGTTTGAACTTCTAGAATTTTAGAGAAAAACAATAACTAGTGTATCTGAAATGATATGTTTTGTTATGAATAACAATGCAACTGAAATGATAGTTCAAAAGTCCGCCAAATTGTTTTGGAATAAATAGCTAATATGGTAAATTAATTTTTCTTACTTGGATGGAGATGCATATGCATGATTATGCATTCCATTTTATGCATTTAATATCGATAAACTATTTCCCTCTGAATTTGAGCTGGATGATTTTAACTTCTATTTTCAGTCCTGTTACGTATAAATTTTTGTAGACTCACGTAATGTGATGTTTGTTTTAAGCTTTTTTGGTATCGAATTGTTTTGTAATTAGAAATTTAAATCCTTAATCACTATGACACCTAAACTCCTAAACAGATCACACGAATAACAGAACGAAAGTCCCAAACAAATATAAAACCAGAAACACAAATCACATCGAGTACAAAAGACTGATTTTCCCCCAAAAAATAAAATTGAGCGTTCAGATTCGTGTCATTCACATCCATATAAGACTGTTGGAAAATTGCACTATTGACAATTTAACCAGTCCTTGCCCTACTTTGAAAAGCTGCATCCAAGAACTACATGTAAAGAGGATTTTCATCCAGCAAAAAGCGTTAGAAACTTTAACATCCCAGATTAAAACTTCTTCCCGCATGATGGCGCTTGGAGCATTTAATGGAATTGTTTCATCCTTAGAGTCGGGCAGTTCTTCACAAAGGAAGGATATAGGGATTCCTGATTAATGTATAAGGTCTTTGGGCCTTTGGTAAACAGCGGGTAGAACACTTTTCTATATCTGTAACTGATTCCTTTTGCCTTATGGACACAGGCTACTTATCTGTTCCCTTATGTGAAAAGGGCTTTTCCAATCTATCCATTGCCTTTTTGAGAGAAAAAAAATATTCGCTCTCATTTATCAGGCATTGCTTTAGGATGGGAAGTTATTTTATTTTTGCGATTTTATTTTAGATAAATGATTTTCAAATACTGAGTCTCCATTTCGGTAAAGAAGTTTGTGCGTTTATTTTCTTTACGATAACCACATTTTTATTAGACACACTTTGATGCCAAGCTTCTAAATATTGAATTTACAATTATCCTAGTACAAGGTGCCACGCTTATGTTTGAACTCTTCCTAATTCATATAACGTTTACTTAGCGCGTAACTACATATCATAGATCAGGAAACGTACCACCAACTTACACACATTATACCGGTGTACTTAGAAAGGCGTATGTTGTGTGGGATAAAAAAGCACGATTCGAGGTGAGGTGACTGTGCATGGATTACATGTAATACCAATGCCTGTACATACATACATTTATGGTATGTTTCGCCTTTTAAACCAGCAAATGACTTTCAGCCTAAAACAAAGAGAAACTATGTAATTGTCTGGAAAATGTACGTTTAAAATACACTTTACATACTGTTTAGATATCCAAAAGGAAATGGGAATTTAAAGGAAGCTGAATGTAAAAAATGAAAGTCTTAAAAAGAAAAGAATAAAAAAAAATTCGTTCCACGCTGGATAATTATAGATGCGTATTTCTGGTGACATAAGTTCACTCTCGTCGTGGTTCGGAAGTCACGTAAAGCCGTTGGTTCCGTTGCTGAATAACCATTGGTTCCATGCAACGTAAAAACACCATACAAACAAACAAACGTTTAAGCGTCTATGGCTTTTAAACCTAATAAGTGTCGTAAGTTCTAAGACGCATCTAAAATCTTAACATTTTCGATACTTCTAATTATTTTTCAATTACTCGTGTTCTCACTTGCCGACGATGCTCATGTATCTACGCTAAAAGAATAGTCTATCGTCTGTCATTTACGGCAAGAGGATTCGTGAAGATCAATCACAAAATGCCACGAGTAAAAGGTATTCCGTTAACTAAGAGATTGTATATCTTTTTCTTTCGAGATTTCTAAACATCTAGGTTGACATTATAGAAAAAATTGGACCATGATGACAAAATGTTGTTAGAGCTGATTGCAATTAAAGCGTAACTTAAATAAGGAAGAGAACTTGCACAACCGCAGAGAATTTATAGGAATCAAAGACGGATGATAAAAGTTAATTGTAATTCATAAATAATTAAAATCCTGTTTACAACATTATCACTCCTACAGATGTCAATCGAATACGTGTTCCATTTAGATTAATAATTTTCAATGTTTATTTAAGATTTTGTAATGTAGTTTTCTAGAATAACTTCATGATTATTTATATATAATGTAGAAACGGATGAAGGCAAGGAAAGGACCAAACTTGAGGTTATAAATAACACTAAAAAGCACAATCTTCAATTATCTGAGAAAAATATTCAAAAGTGAAAAAATAAGGCTTACAAATTTTCTGTGAGCCACCCAACGTTGATCAAATTAGTTGTGCTTTAACGAATAATGTTTAAAATTGTTGATGCATAAAAGAATATGAATTTTCTTCACGTAGGAAATAAGTTGGTTAAGTGCCCTTGACATTCATATAACAGAAAGCCAATCGAAACTCAATTGCATTTCCATCATTCCATTATAGATTGATCATAGAAAAAGAGAGATTGAAACGAAAGGCTATTGAATACCATCAGCTATTAAGGGGAAACTCATATAACTGTTTTAGGAATCCTCTCTCTCTCTCTCTCTCTCTCTCTCTCTCTCTCTCTCTCTCTCTCTCTCTCGTTATTAAGCGGTTGACTTTCGAAATCGTCTATATCTTTTTTATATCACGCGTTATTTATTTTCAGTTTTTTTTTTTTTAGATTGTAAGTCTTTACTTAGTTTTTTCTATAATTTTCCTATGTGCACATAAACAGGGCATTTCTGGTAATTATAAAATATCCACTGAATAAAGGGAGTTGCCAAGCCTTCACTAATTACTCGAGTCAGAGTCTCGAATTAATCCCTATAATTTCTCATTAATTTGCGCCATTCCCGTCTTCGGGAAACGTTTCAAGTAAAAATTTTGTCGGAAATCAAAGAAATATAGCAAAGAATATAAGCGGATGCATAGAGAGAGAGAGAGAGAGAGAGAGAGAGAGAGAGAGAGAGAGAGAGAGAGAGAGAGAGAGAGTCTTAGTGTAATTACTTTACTTATAGACTCGTGGGTCTTAAGCCACATTTTGTTGTAATCAGGAAGAATATCATCTTCCTAAATATTTTTCATTCTAGGTTCTCTTAATAATTCGTGTACCAGATTCCCCACCTACATTGATCCATATGGTTATGATGCTGTCGCTTTTTTTTTTTTTTTTTTTTTTTTTTTTTTTTTCTTTTTTTTTTTTTTTTTTTTTTTTTTTTTCAAAGAAATCATTAAATGTCCATTTGTCTGTCCGTCATCACTTTTCTGTCCTCCCTCACATTTTAAAAACTACTATAGACTAGAGGGCTGCAAATTGGTATGTTAATCACACACCCTCCAAATCACCAAACATACTAAATTGCAGCCCTTTAGCCTCGGTAGTTTTTATTTAAGGTTTAGCTTAGCCATGATCGTGCGCCTGATACCGCTATAGGTGCCAACGACAAAGGCCTCCACCGGGCTGTGACTGAGAGTTTTTATGGCCGCGGCTGAGAGTTAAATGTGCCATGGTTTGAGAGTTTTATACAACATTATACACTGTACAGGAAACTCGATACTTCCCACCACTTTTTTTTTTTCAGCTCAGGATACGAAAAAATAAAACTTCCTGATGTTGAGACCAACTTGCAGTATCCCAGTTTCCCTGCAATTAGAATAAATGATGTTACTGCTGCTCTAGTCTCATTGAAATACTCTCGGAGTCACTGATTCTCTACTTCTCTGAAATCAATTCTCTCTTAATCCCATTACTTCCTTACACACATACACACACATGCAGACATAACACCTACAATCACCGACATAAATTTGGCTCTTACACAAACAATCTCAAAACGTTCCTTAAATATTGTTTGTTTTTCTCCTTTGGCTGCCATACTGACGTAGCAATTGTTTATTCGCAGGATAAACTAATAACGCTTTTATGGCCATCGGTTTCATACTTAGTGTAATTCTTCTCAGTGAGTCCAGTACTCCTGGTCCCCCATTCTGCATCCCCTAGTCACCTTCTCTTTGCTGAGAAGCTGGAGGATTTCTGGGTTTTAGGAAACTGGCAAAACATTTTACTTGTATCTTATTTCAACTTTCTCCTTAGGGATCCTTGGATAGATGTATGGGTAGATATGTTCTGTTATGTCCTAATATATCTTCCTGTCTCGTTTTCATGCAAAAAACGAGCCATTCAAATGTTACCATATAACAAAAATCTAACTTGCTTTTTGCGTTGTCCTTAACGTTGTCTTAACACTGAAGAGTTTTCTATATATCTGCATACATTTAACTATGTATGTAAAATTCAAATTTGCAAACGTTTCCAAGAGTAACATTTTTAGATTTGTATTCACCACTGGGTGAATTTTTTCCTTATAAATCGCCATAGTAGTTATTGAAAATAATAATAAAAACATATTCTATCGCTTAATGTCCATGCAAACCTCAGTTAACGAAAGTCGGGAACGAGTGATTAATGTAAGTGGGGATCAGTACAAACGGACGTTCTGTTCTCTCTTATTTTTCCTGGGATGTTAGTTGTAAGATCATTCATTTCTGATGGTACCCCTTTGGGTAGTACTTCTGAAGAGGGATCCTGTAACACTGCAGGGTCAAACATATGCTTCTATAATGCCTGACTCTGAATTTCTCCTTGAAGCAGTGCTTATTTAGTTCTTTTATGAAGCTAGGTCAAGTGCTTTCACCCTGTATTCTTTTATTTTTCTTATTTTAATCGTCTGAGAAGAAAAAGGGTCATAAAATTAGCTATAAACTCTGCAATAAAATCAGCTTTGAAGATCGATATCAGCTCGTTGCCTTTATTAAATAATTAAGTAAATTACGTAATTATTTAATGTATTTGTTTCTATTTTGTGTCTGGTCCTATTAATACATAGACAGATTGAAGCAATGCATTAACTTCAGGAAAGATTGTGAATTTCTTTATAGATCACTGAGTAATAAAAGTTATTCCCCGAACACAGTTTCTTGCATCAATAATGCAAATCTGTGTCTGTGAAATATGCAATATTTAACAAGACTTGATTTACTGCTATAGAATGTAAAATATTATCGAGAGCGAGATTAATGAAAAACAATTTACTGAACCGTTAATCATTGCGAAAATATAAAAAATTGTTTTGAAATGACCTGAATCTGAAAAATATCAGGCTAAAGAGAAAAATAAAAAGAAAATTGAAGAAAATTGTTTTATTTTCCAGCCATGAAGGCTTTGAACACAGAAAGCAAAACTAACGTGCATATTGTGCTGAATGCAATTTGGTTGTTGTACAGTTACATGAGAAAAATAAACCTTTCTCAATTTTTGGGTGGGTCTCCTAACTACTCCTGTAAAAGAAAGAAAGCTACCACGAAATTCATATTTTTCCATTTTGCGTTGCTGCAATATGGTTTCTGTCCCTCTATAACTAGTTGCCACTCTCTCTCTCTCTCTCTCTCTCTCTCTCTCTCTCTCTCTCTCTCCTTCTGTCTTTCTCCCCAGTCCACTAAATAATATTTATGACTTACATGCATTTAATAAATATATCTTTAGGACTGGTGGTGTAATATTAGTGTTAATCAGTGACTTCATCTAGCGGGAATGTAATTAATTTAATCAAAAATAATGGGGTGTTTAAATACAGGTTGTCTGTCTAGGGAGGCAGTACAAAAGAATAAAAGTTACAAACATCTCTTACTTTAACTATTTCCAAATATTTTTGGACACTTTTCACTGAAACCGTTAAAATACATAAGGCAAAAAAAAAATATAAACATACACATAACACACACACACACACACACGCACACACACACACACACACACATACACACACACAAATTATATATATATATATATATATATATATATATATATATATATATATATATATATATATATATATATATATATATATACTGTGTGTTATGTGTTTGTTATAGTTCTTTGATTTTTGTATTCTAAGGGTTTCATGAAGTGAAGTGTCGAAAAATATTTGGAAATGGTGAAAGTAAGAGATCCTTGTAACTTATATTCTTAGTACTGCTTCCCCTAGAATGACTATATGTATTTTAGCACCCCAGTTATTTGTGATGTGAGTGTGTGTGTGTGTATGCATAAAAGAATAGGCTTTGTAGGTTCTAGATGGAACAACAATATCCGATATATTTAATCAAGGAGTACCACAAGGTGGTGTTTTTAGTATGACCTTTTTGATTTAATAATCAAGGTAGTATTCAAAATAATTCCTTCAGATATATCTTGTACTTTATTTGTTGATGACCTTTTCTAATATCCTTTGCAACAACGAAGGATGGCAGTGGCTGAATACCTCATTCAGCTCTACATTGTTAAAATAGTTAAGTGAGCTAAGAAGAATCGATTTTAAGTTTTCCAGTTAGTGGAACGGTAACAATGCGCATTTGCTGTAAAGGAGGAGTCCATCCTGATCCAGATATGTTCATACATGAGCATAGAATTCCACGTATTTCTGAAACAAGGTTTTTGAGTTGGTTTTTGTTAGCAAGCTGATTTGGATTCAACACTTGAAAATCCCAGGAAAGCAGTGGATGTCCTGAAAGTTCCATCTCATACTTCCTTGGGCACTGATTAAACTCAGATGTTGGTACTATACAAAGTTTCAGTCTTTTCAAAATTAATTTATAGATGTGACGTCCAAATCTCAGCTAATCCCAACAGCCTTACAATGTTTAATTCAATTCATCATGCTTGGGAACGCTGGTGAGAGATACCTTTGGATTTACATTAACAACATCTGCTGGTTTGGAGTTGTTGCCCATTTCAGAGGCTCCTAAGTCCTTAACTAATATGTATAAACAATGAAAGCATTGGCAATTTTATGAAAGTCACCCCAAGCAACCCCAATCATTTACATTTAGAGTAAAGGGTACTATCAAAGATTTAAACATTCCAAGGACAGAGACTTTATCAGCTAGAACCTTCCAGAGGTAAAATGCGTAGATATTTAAATTTGATGAAATCAGAAATGTGTGATAAAGCAAAGCGGTCAATATTTTTAGATCATTCATCCCAACACGATAACTCCATTGCAGATGACTCAAAGTCAGGTGCTAGCATCAGCTTTAAGGTGGTCGTTCCTGATGTAGAAAAAAGTTAGCGATTAAAATCTGTTTCATCTTTTATGCATCCGAACTGCTTGCAGTTTGACGCCTCATAGGAAATTTTTACTTTTATGGAAGTATTTTTCCTATACACCGTAACCCAAGAAGTGTTGTTCAGTCTTACAATCTTTGAAACTCTTACACCTCCTGATTTAGAGAACGAGCGATCCGATCAATTTGCTAAATCACGATTAACTTATCCATAAAACCCGAAAATAAAAATTTCTGCTGCCATACAGGGATGTATTCCCGTTTGTCTGTCAGAATATTAATAGCATTTGGCAGTCCCGCTGGGAAACCTCAAAATAAACCAGAAGATGACCATTACATCGTTAGCATATCCTTGGTCATATTCCTATATGACAAGGAGGCTGGAAACTATGTTGTGCAGACTAAAGGTTGGACATACAAGACTCACATGATGGTCCTTAATGTCAGCTGATAATCATCCGGTCTGGGAACAACACAATTGTTCCTTTAGCTGAATGAGACTGTTGCCTCTTTGTAATTACCTCACAAGGGAGTCAGCAGGCTTCTGATCACCGTACTGGCTATTTCTTGTGGAAATCTGTTTGTGACATTTATAAATAAGAATTTCACGGCTATTGCTCTCCATTCCGTGACTAGGAGCCTTAAAGAAATGTC
Source organism: Macrobrachium nipponense (assembly GCF_015104395.2). NCBI lineage: Eukaryota > Metazoa > Arthropoda > Malacostraca > Decapoda > Palaemonidae > Macrobrachium > Macrobrachium nipponense. Next base: position 87,003,099 of record NC_087209.1, read on the forward strand.
GTAGAAAAGAGTAATGATTAACAGTATAAGGACTAAACATTTCTTTGGTGTAAGCAACCGGTACAAGTTTAAGTTGCATTTCATTAACTTATTCACGGAAGCGCTCTCTGTTTCGTTTTACATTTTTTTTTTTAAATATTCACCTGGAAAACCGTGTGGACAGAGTCAACTGACTAATACCCAAGAAAATTTCACAAGGAAATCATCCTGCAAAGGTCTTTGGTTATGTTTTGCCCAGCATACAAAATGTTTTCTTGTATTTCATGGAATGTGAATGATTGTGTCTGTCGACTTCTCGCTCTCTTATACGCTCTGAATACACAGAGAATTTAATTAAGGACGCACGTCCACAATCAGCATCACTTTTCTCCTAGTTGAGTTAGGATGCTGAATTTTTTTCACTGAAGTCTGTGCTTATGATGGTGGTTACAAGACAAAGTTTTAACTGAAGTATGCCAATAAATACAGTAAAAAAGATAAATATGTATTTACGCGAAAATCATAAGCTTTTCATATCTCTACTAGTCACTAACTATCAGGACTTTGGTCTTAGTGGATCTTTTTCTTAAATATAGGCTACACCTGATAGAATTGTGGAATCTGTTTTAGGAGCAGGTCTTCCGTTATGTTTATTTCAGCATGCAAAAATGTTTTCTTGTATTTCACTTAAGTAGCAATATAAACCTTAATACACACATCAGATATCCGATCGAAGAGGCATTTGGGTAGCGTTAAACTTTGAGGAAAAGTATCAGCTTTCAAATAAAAAAAAATAGGTAAATCGGAGAGGAGTTAATGGCATTATTTATAGCAAATACGAAACTCCGGGAAACTCCAGTCAGAGTTTTTCAAGGTTTTTCAACCTAAATGTGCTGGGCATAATTAATGATATTTGCACCCAGATTAATAGATTATTCATTTAATAAGAAGGTTAATGTATTCGAGGTGATGCTACATGCTTCTTATGGCCGTTTGAGACAAGATTTTTTTCCGCTGGGGTGTTCTCAAAGCAGCAACAATTCTCCTTAATAAATGAATAATCTGTCAATCTGAGTTCAAATATCAACAATTATCCCGGCACATTTAAAGTTGAAAAACCTTGAAAAACTTTGACGGTCGTTTCCCGGAGATTACTATTTGCTAGAATAATGCAATTCATGCTGCTACTTCTCTGGTCATTCTTGTCCGTTTTTCACCTGCCAGCCCGGGACACCCCCCCCCCCCTTTTTTTTTTCAAAGCTGATATTTTTCTTCAAAGATTGGCGCTACACAAATGTCTCATGAATTGGATATCTGATGGCTGTATTAGGGTTTATGTTATTACTTGAGTGAAACGAAAAAAAAAATATTTTGCATACTGAGCAAAACAAAAGGGAACACCTACTCGTAAAAAAGCCTATATTAAAAAAATAAAAAAATAAAAAAAAAATCACTAAGACCAAAGTCCTGATAGTTAACGACTGGTAGCGATATGAAAAACTGATGATTTTCGTGTAATATTCATATTTATAAATATTCTACTGTATGTATTGGCATAATTCAATTAAACTTTGTCTTATAACCACTATCAGAAGCACAGACTTCAGTAAAAAAAAAAAAAATTCAGCATCCTAACTCAATTAGGAGAGAAGTGATAATGATTGTGGACGGGCGTCCTTAACTTCTCTGTGTATACAGAGCGTATAAGAGAGAGAGAGAGAGAGAGAGAGAGAGAGAGAGAAGCGAGGGAGACAGACAACTCACCCACATTCCATCACCAGTTAGACATTTTCCCGATTCCAGTAACGTGCAAATCAGACAGAGAGAGAGGGAGAGTGTGAGAGAGAAATATCACCAGCATTTCATTGCTGATGACATTGCCCTAGAGTTCCAGGGTAGTACCGCCGTCAGTCAGAAAACTTCAGCTGGTGGCGAAGTCAGTCTCAATCAGGTAAAACAGCTTTTCCTCGTTAATGTTGACGCAGCGTCGAGGATTTCATATCATTTGGGTTAAAGAATAACCATGAATTAAAGCATATGCAAATATCGTTGAATATGATGTTATTATTATCATTATTAGTCCTGCTTTAAATTTTGAATGTTTATTTCTAGAGATTACCTTGTATATACGTATATGGAAATCTATGGGGACGGCCACTACCACTTTCGAGAAGTGTAACCGTCGTATATACAGACTCGCAGAATTATTATTATTATTATTATTATTATTATTATTATTATTATTATTATTATTATTATTATTATTAATTAATTAATTACAAAAACAACGCGAGGTTCCCTAGAGAGGACAAACGTAAAAAAATTTGAGTGCAGTTACTCTGATATTCAGGTTCCAGGATCATCAGCACTGGATATTTCTAGCTTTACTCTAGTCCATTGCTGTGGATAGCAAAGACGTTTTATTTTATTTATGATACACAGTCAGATCTCATTTATCACTTATAAATCATAATCAGATTTCATTTTAGCACTTACGATGCAAAGTCAGATTTTATTTTATCACTTATGATGCACAGTGAGATTTAATATCATCACTTATGATGCACAGTGATATTACATTTTATTACTTGTGATGCACATTCAGATTTCATTTTTATTATTTGTGAAGCAAGGTCAGATTTCATTTTATCACTTATATGCACAGTCAGATATAATTTTATCACAGATTTAAAATGTTCAAATTTCTCATTCAATCTACATCATTCCACAAGACAAAAGCTTATGATAATTATTTTTTTTCCAGTGAATTTTTTAGGATGTCTCAATTCATTTTTGGAAAATTTCCCCATTTTTCGATTTTTTCAGGTAACGGAATTTTTCTCAATACTTTCAACTTATTTATTCATCCCTGGACTATCACCAGACTTGATGTACTAAATGTTCACTTAAGAGACCTAACAGATCTTTGATTAATTATGACTATGGCCTCCCAGAGGACCCAAACCTTTGGTAAATTTTTTGTCTCTTACCTTATAAAATGGCTTTTCTGGGATTTGTTACCAAAATGCTTTGTTGGCAAACAGTTCAACCATTTTGATTTCTTCAACACGCATACTAATGATTTCTTAAAGAAAACTGCACATACATCTTTAGCTCATTTCTTATCTAATCTTATCAGTCCACTTGTACAAATGCCAGCCTCAGTGAATGACAATCTGATATTAGTGGTTACATACCTTTCATGTAGTATTGCATCCAATGGATGCGTATCCTGTCACAGGCAGACTACAAATATGGTGAAAGATAACTACACCATAACTGCTCCAACAGAGACGGTCCTCACATAGTATATGAGGGTAGGCTCCAGTTTGCACCAGTCTGTAGGGGTGCCGATCGTAAAAATATTTGCCAAAAATACACTAATCAAGACAGGCTAATGAAATTTTCAGGCATTATTAGCACTATAATATTGCATATTCTCTGTGAGTTTTATCATCCTACAGGTAAAATAAATGATTTTATGAAAAAAATATGTGAAAATTAGTGTCAATTATACAAGAGTTTAGTTGGCGGTCGGTGAGAAACTACAGTCTTGAATAGAAATCCGGTATTACAGAATGTTGGTATATCCCCCTGAAACATGCACATGAAGTATTATCAAAATAGAATAGTAAATAAGCACGTAATAACAAAAAAAAGAGCAACAACTTCAGCAAAAGTCCCGCCGATAAATGAGATAATAGCTAGGAAGAAATATTCAGAAAAAATTCAAACCTCGATTTAGGGACAAAACCTTCTGAGAGTTTGTAGTTATTATGTCACTTGATAGCCTAAAACATCTAAAAATTATATTATTTAGGACAATCAGACTAATCGAAAAATCCCCACCCCTAAAAAAAACCCCCTTCCGAGAAAAAAACCAAACCAGAGAAAAAGCAAAAAAGCGATTTGGGTAGTTTATGGATTACCGGGCCAGTTTCCCAGGCCGCGCGACACACAAATCCATCCGCCACGGTAACTAGTCCCTACGACCCCAACCTCTCACGACCTAAACCTTCGAAACATGGCGCGAACATTAAAAAAAAGCAACATGTCTCCTATAACACCCCGCCCAGCCCCCATTGCTTACGCTACTGTCATTCCCGTTACGATACCTCTTTTTATTAACATAGATGCCGATGTATGCGTATTCCGTAATTATTTATTTACAGTTTTGCGAACAAATTTCCAATTTCCCGGGCCGCACGCCATTCAAACAAACATGGCGGCTCCTCCGCACCGCGAATTTTCAAAACTGTATTCCCTAAAAACCTCACCAAGCCCCCATTGCCTTTGCTTCTGCGAATTCCGTTACAATACCGCACTTTATTCACATGGGTGACACTGTAGGCATATTCCGTCACTATTTACCTACAGTTTTGGGAGCCAATTACCAATTTCCCGGGCCGCACAACACCCAAATCCAACCGCCACCCTAAGTAGTCCCATCGACCCAGCATGGCCTTTATCACCTGGGCCGACCCCGCGAGTTTTCAAAGCAGTCAACATGGCGCATCCCATAGCATCACACCCGTCCCTCGCTGCTTTTTTGAGTGAAAGTCTGGTTACTTTTGGTGTGCTATATACTTTATGCCAGACGCTGATGTACTACGTACATATCTTTACAAAAGTGGACAGATTGGACGATTTCAGTGGAACTTGTGACAAGTGTAAAGTGGGAACCGTGAGCCTCGTTAAAGAGGAAAACAGTTTCGTGTGGCGCTGCAGCTTCCGCACATGTCGTAACAGAACAACGATACGGAACAGCTCTTTCTTTTCCCGCTCACACCTGGATTTCGGCAACTCCTCCAATTAATTTATGGCTGGATCCACGAGCTACCACAGGCCTTTATGAAAATGACTCTCCATATCCATTTCACGCCGAACACCATGTGGACTGGACTATAATTTCTGCGCCGAAGTCTGTATCGACATTTTGGTCCAGGACAATCGCAAAATCGGTGGACCTGGCCACTTGATGAAATTGACAAGTCAAAGTTTGGCGAAACGTAAATTCAAGCAAAGGTCGGCGTGTTGATGGTTGTTGGGTTTTAGGTGGAATAGACCGCGAAACAAAGGACACGTTTTTCCAAATCGTTCAGGACCGATCGGCCAAAACCCTGCTTCCCATCCTCATTGAAAATATTCATCCAGATTCAATCATTATTTCAGACTGTTGAAATCTACACTACACACTAAGTCAGCACTTTAAAGAAACACTTAAATATCAATCACTCTTTACAACTTTGTAGATCCAACCGACAAAAACATACACACTAACACTATCGAATCTACATGGCGGGTTTTAAAAAGAAACGTTTTGCCGTGGAGTGGTATGGTGAGAACACTGTACCCTTCTTATTTTTCAATGTACTGCATTAAAAAACGTTACTTTAATCATAGTGGTTGCCCGTTCAAAACATTCCTCGAACTCATTAAACGCACTTATCCATTAAAGAAAGCAGAGTCAACGCCAACGAAAATACGTCCTTGTGCCCGCAGTACTCCTCAACCTCAACAAAACCCGTGACTGCGGTGTTCAAACCGAAATGCCTATGCTAGACGTCCCGCCCCAGTCAAAAGGCCCAGAATCACCCAACCAGAATTCTCCGACTCTGACATGGAAGATTTTCAATTGTAAGGTAAGTGAAATAATGTATCTAGGGTAGTTTAATGGTACTTTAAAATGGTGGATTGTCCGCGGTTAGACTGGCCAGCCACGGGGTTAGGTTGGTCGGCTCACTGTAAACCTGCGGTGAGAGTCGCCAGCGCAATATTACCGCTTGCCGAAACATGTCGAGCCTACAAGAATCTTTAAAAATGCGGATAAGGCGCGAAGCGCCATTCCGCTACAGCATTAGTGACAACCCATAAATCGATTGGTCGCGGATATGTAGTCGCTCGCAGGTGGTGGATTGTCCACGGTTAGACTGGCCAGCCACGCGGTTAGGTTGGTCGGCCCACTGTAAACCCTGCGGTTAGCGCGCACAGCGCAATATTACCGCTCGCCGAAACATGTCGAGCCTGCCAAGAATCTTTAAAATGTGGATAAGGCGCGAAGCGCCGTTCTGCTACGGCCTTACTGACAACACACATAAATCGTTTCCCGTTTGCAGAGTAAAATATGTAGTAGTCCTAAACTTTGGGTAAGCAGTAGCTAGCATAGCCCACATCGCGTTTGCAGTAGTAACGGGGTCAACAATTTAAAATACGTTTGCAGGCCCAACAATTGGGTCGGTAGTAGGCTAGCATTGCCCGCAGAGCGGCTGCAGAGTAAGGGTTCAACCTACTGTTAAATTTTACGTTTTTTCCCTCCCACAGCCACCGTCTGTGCGTCCCCCCCACCCAAAAACACCCACCCGTTCCCAATACGCTCCCCCATTACCGTTTATATAAAGTTTTCGGTGGTCAACGACACTCGTATCTGCATCCCCCCACCCAAAAATCACGGATTCCCAATGGTGTCCCCCTTTACCGTTTCGCTTTAACTTTCGGTACTGGTTTCTTTATTATTGTTTTGGTATCGTGGCCATATTGGTTTTGGTGTTCTTCCGCCTCCGCCGATTTCGGTCGGCAGGCGGGAGGCCCGGCAATGTGTAGCGCTCCGCGATTTTTTCTTAGGACAAAAAACTTGAAAAATTAGATTAGATACCCCTAAAGCTGTTTTCTGTGATGAAACTAATCTTAGGAAACGCAGAAAACGACATCGACAATTTTTGAGAGATATACTTCAATATTTGCGATTTCCATATTTATTGGCCGGGCATTCGCTTTAGTTGTGCTCTTTTTTTTGTTATTACGTGCTTATTTACTGTTCTATTTTGATAATAATTTATGTGCATGTTCCAGGTGGATATACCAACATTCTGTAAGACCGAATTTCTATTCAAGACAGTAGTTTTCTCACCGACCACCAGTGTCCCTTGTACAAGGGACACTGAGTTTCAAATTTTTTTTATAAAATCATATATTTTCCCTGTAGGATGATAAAACTCACAGAGAATATGCGTTATTATAGTGCTAATAATGCCTGATAATTTCATTAGCCTGTCTTGATTAGTGTATTTTTGGCAAATATTTTTATGATCGGCACCCCTACAAACCTGGAGACAATCCTTATTAAAACTCAAGAGGGAGGCATTGCCATGACACTAAAGAGAGTTTGGTCGCCCCTTAAATATAAATGACTTTGTTAATCCATTTTAGTTTTCTGTACAAGAAACCTATTGTGATGGCTATTTTCTGTTCATCTGCATTTTTTCTGTCCGCCCTCAGACCTTAGAGACTACTGAGGATAGAGGGCTGCAAATTTGTTTATTATTCATCCACACTCTTTTCATCAAACATGCCAAATTGCAGCCCTCTAACCTTAGTAGTTTTTATTTTATTTGAGGTTAAGTTTAGCCATGTATCGGGCATCTGGCATTACTGGAGGCATCTTCACTTGATCACATCTAGGAGCAACTAGTTGAGAGTTCTAAACTCCAGAGCATCGAAAAGTGTCATAGAGCATTATAATTCAGTACCGTCGTAGTTATAAGCATCATTTGAATAAAATCTGTTATATACCAGCCAGGACCCGCTCAGACAGGTCGCCTGTCAGTTACGTCATCTTTTGTCTATGCATTATTAGTTTGTTTCGATGTTGTATTCATTTTCTTCTAATGAGTTTACCAGCAACCAAATCAATGATCAGAGTCAGCTATTTTGTTTAAAAATACAGCCTCAAATATTATGACAACTATAAGTTAATTTTTCGATCGATAGCAAGGGCAAACAACTCTATATATCTATTGTTTTAAAAAATATCTAACGTAAATTTTCACGTAAATTTGCGAAATCTAATGATAAAAATCTTGGTGTGTTCATATGCATTTTTTCTGGATGAAGCGTAAAAATTCTTGAGCTTCATCCAGCAAAAAAACAGAAAGTTTGTTACTTGGCAGATTGATATAAAACCCTGCTTCCCACCAAGGACAAGAAAAAAAATAAACGAATTCGTTGTAAATCAAATTGCAACATATATGAAGAGAGAGAGAGAGAGAGAGAGAGAGAGAGAGAGAGAAGGTTGTAAAAGTAGGAAGAAATGAAGGCAGGTTGTAGTGAGGCTGAGGAACCCTTTCAGCCTTTTCGAGTGGTGGAAGCTCGACTCAGACCTCAGAGGTCCCAGAGAATATAAGTGTTTTTGGCTGCCTGAGCGTTCGCTTGGGTCAACATGGTAACTGAGGTACGTAACGAGGTAACTGGTGTATATGTACACCAGGTACTTGCGTCTCTGCCTCTTAGTAACGATCAGTTACTGGTAAATATATGCTGCATCTTTTGAGGGTCAAGAGAATCTTTAAATGGAAAAATAACTTTTGTTAGAATACGACTTTTCTGTTGACGTTCACCTCTCATTAATACCCTCAGGCTCACAAGTTTTTATACATCCGAAACAATTAAGGTAATGATTAAGATCCTTCAAAAATATGCAACGCTTCTATGTGACAATGTTCCTAGAAGATAGAGAATGCAGGATCTGTTTTTGATACATTTTACCACATATGAAAATTGTATCTTATCAAACGGAACTTGAAAAATGCATTAATCAAGACGAACTGTTTAGTCCACTTTTCAAGTTACAACTAATCTTCAAATCCTCTCAAATAAGGAGTTGAAAACTGACCGAATGTTCGCTTATTTACAAAAAAATTTGGTTTTTTGTATACGGCATTCAAGATTTTTTTTATAATAGTCAGTCACCTTAAGACCATAACAATTCTCACACAAGAAATATTTCTCGCTTGAACCATATTTCCTCGATTCCTTTCCTAATCTGTATCCAAACGGAGCATTTTTCAGTTTTCTATAAAAGTAAACAATGAAAAGGTTCTGTCTGTCCGTCGGCACCATTTCTGTCCGTCCTCAGATCTTAAAAACTACAGAGGATAGAGGACTGCAAATTGGTATGTTGATCATCAATCATAACAAAATGTTGCCCTGTAGCTTTAGTAGTCTTTATTCTATTTAAAGTTATCCATAATCATGAGTTTGGCAACGACATAGGTCAGGCCACCACTGGGCCGTGGTTAAAGTTTCATGGGCAGCGGCTCATAAAGCATTATACCGAGACCACCGAAAGATAAATCTATTTTCGGTGGCCTGGATTATATATTGTACAGAAAACTCGATTGGCCGAAGAAACCTTTTTATGCGCTTTTGCTCTTCAATTAATGCCTCATGTTCACCTTCATTTCACAAAATAATTACATGAAATAACCACAAACTTACATTTGCTCTGTTGTGCACTAACTAGCGTATGACGTGATAAACACTTCTCATGTCTGATTATTTTTCGTCTCGAATGGGTTCGTCCCATTTCAGAGCACTTTCGAGAGACTTTAATTTTCATTCATTTCAGGCACTTCAACCAGAACAGTCATGCCATTTATACCTGTCGCCTACTCATATTCAGATTCTGCACCAACTAAATTTTCTTTTTTTTATTTTTTTCAAACCCAGACTGGAGGAAATTCAAGCTCATCCAGAAACACGTTCGTTACCAGGTTATTTATATCATACGCAAATGTTGAGGCACGTTTCGTACTAGCTCGCCTTAATTCATCCAGAAAAATGCTTGGACTAAACACTTTTTACCTTTGCAAATTTCGCCACAGTTTTCCCAACCAAAAATGAAAGAAAAAGAGCCTTCTCACTCCCTTCCTCTGCATTTTTGTTTCCAGTACGACCTGCATGGAACTTTTGAGGCAAAGTAAAGATGTAAATAAGAACTTAAAATTAAACGTTGTTCTAATTGTGAACCTCGTCATTAGAATAGTTGAATGTATATTCTAATACGGTAATATTACCAGAATTTTTAATGTTAATTCAGTTAGTTTCGGTTATCCAGGAAAGGTCAGAATTCTTGTTTGTTTGTTTCTTCTGATTTCAGCAGATTTTCTGGATATTTTTTCCTCCTGTTATTACTCTGGTTTTATGTATTTCTCATTAACAAAACAAACAGACAGACGGACAGATCTAAAGACAGCGAAGGGAACGCTGCTAAAATTCATGTCTTAATTCCAATACCAGAATATTTCCGTGGCAGAACGAGCCGAGAAAGCCAATAGAGAAATTGCCAAAGGCGAAGCCTTTCTTTTCTGTTATTAAATTCATTATATCAGTACCTGAAAATCCGAGTTCAAATATATGTTACAAGATCCATAGAAATGTATAATTCTGAACTCGCTTATCAAAGCTCTAACACTAAAGACGAGATAATTGTCCGAAGTGCTCAGTTGAGTAAAAGTTTTCATATGACTTTATATCCTATGTGGATATATATATATATATATATATATATATATATATATATATATAATAATATATATATATATATATATATATATATATATTATATATATATATATATATGCATACATGGATGAATTGTATCACAGTGATTATCCCATCACCGTGATTCATAAGAAGCATTAAGCTACCAAATGTCCTTTATATCCAATTCGCTCTACCTCGGAAACGAAAGGAATTTTTAAGTCGATAAGAAATTCGTCGTTTCATGAGCTTTGAACCATGGAAACCGAGAATTCAGGACGTACAGTTGACGCCTTAGCCCACAAGGCCATCAAGAGCGGTATAAATCGATACCGACTCTCACCTACAAAGCCCTGTCGAGCTTAGGTATTTGTTATTAGAGTCGATATCAAACCACAAATCGGCCCATGATAGCCTTGTAATGCATTTGTTACACGTAGCCATATTATGAATTCATTTCTATTATGATTCTCCTTGTAGACATCTGGAAACAAAAGAGGATCCACAACAGAGAAGAGTACAGGAATTTAGGGAAGTGGTGTAGCCCAGATATCAGCCAGGCTTTCTCTCTGGGACAGTTAAACAGGCAGAAACTTGGCCCGACTCAGCCTTTAAAAGTACCCTATTGCTCTATAAATTTATTTGGTTATTCAAAACTGAAAATTTTCACTGTTCTTTTTTCAAGCAAAATGCCCGATATTCATGACAATTCATATATATATATATATATATATATATATATATATAAACATATATATTTTTTTTGTCTGAGTATGTGTGTATCTGTCTGTCTGATAACGAATTCACTTTAGCTTTGGAATAACTAACCGAGAAAATTATGTAGAAAAAATTCTGTCCACCGTGAGCAGAGATAATCTATAGTTTGAAGGCTGGAACTGCGAAAGTAGTCACATTTCTGGATCATTATTTCTTCCTTAGTCTTACTTTGTAGACCAACTGTAAAACTGACCAAGTAGACTAATTATCTGAAAAGATTAACAAAATTTACTGACGTAGTATCTTAACGTATGGTATTCAGATGTAAAACTATATACCCCTAGATCAGGCAACCATAAGAGTTTTTTGAAAAGACAGACTTGTTTCCAACTGTAATTCTGCACTGTGTTTTCGTGACGATGCTACATCTATCTGCGGTGCAGTCGCACTTTGAAAAGTATAATCACTCTTATAAGTTCATGGATGTCTCTGGGCATAAAGCTGAATTCCATCCACCCCTTTCTGGACAAACGGGTCTGTATAGTGACATAAGACGAGCACACCGAATCTTTCTACAGCAGAGTTAGTAGTTGAACACTTGGCCAGTTTCGCACTCCCAGACACCTGTCATCCAGAAAGGCGTGAAATGGAAATCTCTCTCAAACACCCGGACATCCATGAACTTATATGAGTGACTGTACTTCACTTGTGAAATAAATAACTTTCAATAGATTATCTTCTAGGCAAGAGAGAGAGAGAGAGTTCAATGCACCATTCCGCGAAAATTATGATTATAAGAATTTACAGGTGACACGACTTATTTCACTGTCAATCACAGGATACAAAAATGGAAATGTTAACACACGCTACCAATTTTTTTTAAATATTAAACAATGAGTTTTGTAAATTGTTCTCTTTATGAAAATAAAGGTTAATGCAACATTCGTACTTCAGATTTGCCTTATCCAAGTACAGGTTAGCTGGGAAAACCACAGCAGGTTTATTAAAATATTTTAATAATAAGCCCAAAATCACCACGCACATATACAACACTTGAAACTTACACTTTAAAAAAAATCCAGTTGTTTTCACAACTATAGCAACTGGGAACTTCAAAATAACAACTTACCTATACCCCTGAAGTAAAAGAAAACTCAGACATTCAAGAATAAATTGTTTAGCGAAAAAGGAAAATGTAGACAGTTAAAAGTGGTACCCTCTGGTAACACGAATCCGTAGGGGCAACGAAACACCAGTGTTGCAAACCCCAGGACTGAGAAAAGAAACCATGAACGTGCGGGAGAGGAGATGAATCGTTTCGACCTCTTGAGAGGCGGTTGCTATCGAATTCTAAGGACCAGGTATTTTCCAGACCTCCAGGCAGGAAAATGACAATATGTGGGACCGTAGCAGAAAATTCTCCTCGTCCCTTCTCTCTCTCTCTCTCTCTCTTCTTTCTCTCTCTCTCTCTCTCTCTCTCTCTCTCTCTCTCTG
>NC_087209.1:87023105-87030605 GCF_015104395.2 Macrobrachium nipponense
ATATATATATATATATATATATATATATATATATATATATATATATATATATATATATATATATATATATATGTATATGTATATATATATATATATATATATATATACTATATATATATATATATATATATATATATATATATAAACATATATATATATATATATATCTATATATATATATATATATATATATAATATATCTATATATATACATATATATATATATATCTATATATATATATATATATATATATATATATATATATATATATATATATATATATATATATATATGTATATATATATATATATATATATATATATATATATATATATATATATATATATATATATACATATATATATATATATATATCTATATATATATATATATATATATATATAGATATATATATATATATATGTATATATATATATATATATATATATATATATATTATATATATATATACACATTATTATTATTATTACTATGTTTACGAGTCCTTGAATATTAATTTCTGTGAATTAATTAGATACTTTTTGCTAATGGTTCTGCAGAATCATAAGCAGAGAGCAAAAGAGAAATTTAATGCTGCCAGAGTGACAGCCTGAGTATGATAATGATTAGATTATTTACAATTACAGAGTAAAACAATCAGCAAAGGCATACACATCATCATTTAGTAAGATAGAATCATTACACATAAGGAACACTCACTGATGGATGGCGAGGGATTTTGTGGTATAGATTAATAAAAGAAATGCCTAAAAATGTACTTAGCTTACCTTATTCCGTGGATTTGAAATCATAAAATCAATATTTAAATCGTTTAATGTTTAATGTTAATGTGTTCTCTTATAACAATACCATTAAAGATATGCTAATTAAGAATAGTCCCGTAACAAATAACAACGTCATTTACAAAATTCCTGTAAGGATTGCCCATCGTCTTACGTTGATCAGTCTATAGTAAAAATTTATGTGTTCGGATTAAGCAGCATATGTATTCAGTTAGAAAAGCCCAGACTTCAAATGCACTGTTTATCCATCTGAGTGAAAAATCTCATTGTATTAATTGTGGTGATACCTCGGTAATTGCTAGATCTAATGATTATGTTTCAAGAAATTTACTGGAATCGGCAATTATACAAATCACTAATAAAAACAACCTAAATCTTAGTCTGGGAATGTACCATTGGACCCATATATTTGTAAGAATGTTTATGAAGGACCTCAAAATAAATGAACAACTAACAAATTAGTCCACATGTATATAGTGATTATTTCTCTCTCTCTCTCTCTCTCTATTCTCTCTCTCTCTCTCTCTCTCTCTCTCTCTCTCTTGCTCGATATATATATATTTATATTTTTTTTCTTTTTGTCTTTTCATTAATAATAATTTTTGTTGGGAAAATTTGTGTAAAAATTCATGATATTAAATTGTATATGCTCTTGTGTTTTTTTCAAAAATGTACTGTTTTTCTGGAAGAATCACTTGTTTACTGCGGTATCCTTCAAGGTGTGGCTAGCCTCTGGCGACTCCTCCTTTCTGTAGAGAGAAAATCTCGCCCTTATGGCTAATCTGGTAGTGTCAGTTTGTATATTAAGCCTTCCTTTGACTGTGTTGTTCTTTGTAAATCAGTTTTGGCTCAGTAAGGTTCCGAATAGGACCGAAAGTACTTTGCTATCTCGCTTTTTTCATTTTTTTCCTTCGTGGCAAAAAACCTTTATTTATACTCCTATATATATTGTTCCTCTTTCAGTGTTGTTAGAGTTCTCTAACGTTATATTTTATCAATGTCAAAATTGTTAGGTTCGAAATTTTCTGTATAGGCATCAGTGTTCAAAGGATGGTAAAGTAGAATACAATGAAAACAGTTCTCTCTCTCTCTCTCCCCTCTCTCTCTCTCTCTTTACAGACTTAGACCAAAGGGTAATTTGATTAAGAAAATGGTGATAGAGATAAATTTCATCATCTGTTTTTATAGATTTTCCTTTATCGATGTAATGAAACTGCCACCGTTGTCAACTACGAAATCTTAGGACCGGAAATTACTGGCAACCCATTCGGAATCATTACACATATTCATAATTTATTGTCTTTACCTTGTTTACCCTTTGTTTTCGTTTTCGATCATTATCACTGTCGTGTGAATTTTCAGCAATGTTTGTTGTGTAAGAATATGGTACTTGTGCATTGTTTCATAAATGAAAGTTTGTGCGTTCTACACCTAACCTCTTGTTCTGTAACGTTCCAGTACATTTTTTTTATATTTCAGTGGGAAAATGTCAATAAATTACAATTACGTACTTATCGTTTTTCATTTGCGCTAGAGCTGGAAAAGAAAAACACAAGAAAACAACTCAAGACCGATGCTAAGTTGGCTTAAAAAGGATTATAGCCCCTCTACCCACTGCGTTTGAAAGACCAAAATTCCGTGTAAATGAACGACCAGCCAGCAGCGTTTTCTCTCGCCTACCTAGCGACTCTGCCAAGTGATTGGCGAATTCCCCTTTACATATAGAAAATCAGGAAATTATGATAAAAACGGGGTTTGGGAGAAAGTGTTTTTGTTTGGATAAGGTCGACAACACTAACTCGGACCTAGGAGGAATACATTATAGAGGATTTACCTTGAAAGAAAGTCAGGAAAATCAATCGTATATATACGTTACTAAACGTCACAGTCAAAACATCTGCTTGCCGTATATATACGTACTAAACGGCTCAGGTAGCGTTGCGTGCTACGTATAATATACGTACTAAATGGTTAAAGGGTTAAGAGAACAGAAATCTGATAGACAAAGTAATGGAATTATCCATAAAGAACTTACTGAAAAGTATCGATATTGGTATCGGCTTTTCAATGAGTATTGGTATTGGAGCATCTATAGTTTATATACATACAATAATCAGATTGGATTGTGAGGCACAAAGGAACTATGCACCTGTGTGAGGTACTGGAGGATGGGTGATGCATCTTGTAGACACTGCCCAGTCGGTAGCATCAGTTGAATTGTGTTGACCATTTCTCATTAATGTTTAGAGCTAAGGGGCTGGGTGCATAATGGAAGAAGTCCTTAAGTTGGAGTCAATTCAGTAAGTCCTCAAACTCCTCGTATTCCAAGACACTGGTCCACTGCCGCAAGGCTTGGGTCTTTTTATAGGATCAGTTGGGCTAAAGCTTGACCAATCTCCTTGGAAGGCCTCGCCATCTTTACATCCAACACTCAGCAGTGATCATATATGCCCTTGATACAGCCTTCCTGACTGTCTCAAGTTTTCCCTTGTCAACATTTTCCAAGTATTTATGCGTTCTGAATCTTTCTGGCCATGTGTTTTGCTAGGATTATGCCTTCTCAGTGTCAGTTAGATTGTACTGCGAGAAGAGGCTTTCCACCTGTTCCAGCCATCATTCTAGTAGGGCATGAGTGGCTGATTTGAGACAATGGAAGAAGAGAATCCAGGGTGGATGGTCAGCTCAGTGTTGGGCCAATGCTAGCATGCTTGGTTTGTTCGATTTCAGCTTCTTTCGCTTTTAAGGCTAGCTCCTTCTCCCTTAAGGCAAATGTATGGTGTCATATGTTCTCTTCCTGCATCTCTTTCTCTTCTTGTCTCAGCTTTTCCAGCTACAGTTCATACTCTCTTTTGTCTTCCCTTGCTTTCTTATCATACTTTTCCTTACTTACATGAAGGTTTTGTACCCCTTGGTGGACATGTTGCTAATGATTAGAGCTAGGTTTGACCTTCCCTAGAATGCTCAAAATTTTAGGTTAGGACGGCCATGCAAGCAAATGAGCTAGAAAAAAGGAAATGACACTCTGAACTATGCAGATTGTATGCAAAATAAGGAAGTGGGCTAGCAAGGGTGATTGTAAATTGGAGAGCACCTCTGAGGCAATTCTAAATGGCTTTGTACTTGATTAGCTACACAAGAATGTAAGTGCCCCTTAGGATCAGTAACACTTGTAGCATAGAGTGCCCTGGGATAAAGGTGGCACTGGCACTGATGTGCAAGGCGAGTTCTGAAGAACAATTAAATGTTAAAAAGAACAGTAGGCTTGTTTAAAGAGGAATGGTAGGGCTACGTTTTACACCGATGTGATCAATAAAGGCTAGCCAATATGCAGAGCTGATTGTTTAACAAAAGTAAATAATTAAATAAATATTCAGTGACATAATGGGCACAATAATATACTGGGTTTGATATCACAAATAGACTGGTATGTACGGTTGTGAACAGTCCGTCTGTTACACCTTGGTGAGAGATGTCGATAAGTATATGATAACTGTGTTTACTAAAACGGGGGGGGGGGGGGGGGGGGGGGGGGGGGGGGGGGGGGTGGGGGGGGGGGGGGGGAGGGGGCTCTTTCTCATTAGCACCGAGTTACATCAATCAGCTCTGATTTTTCTGTGGGAAGAGTCGTTAGTACGATTGGGATAAAACACACAAACACATGCGCAAAGAAGTCTAAACAAGTTATGACACTGTAACTAAGATTACTGTCTCTCTTTTATGAGAAGTTTGTTCATTAAGATTCCATTTAACTTTTGACCATGCGTTATCAGTACTTAAAATCTATAATTTTAGTTATTTCGGTATTGGCAAAAATCATGAAAATTATAACAGGATATGTTAACCGCGTCATATAATCAATGTGGCTTTACAGTTCACAGTATCGGTTTCAGTGCATTTCCTACAAATACTATAACAGGAAGCAGCATTTGATTGAAAATACCGAAAAATGCAGTGAAGGTGTTGAAAATCTCCGACACCCTAGCCTCTCTCTCTCTCTCTCTCCCTCTCTCACACACACACACACACACATATACATACATACATATATATATATATATATATATATATATATATATATATATATATATATATATATATATATATATATGTGTGTGTGTGTGTGTGTGTGTGTGTGTGTGTGTGTGTGTGTGTGTGTGTGTATTTGGGGTATAGGGCGGTGTGGTTGGGGGCGGTTATTGTTGTTAAGTAATCTACGGTTTTGGATTTCTAAATGTAATTCAAACTGACAATCTTTTTGCTTTTGCCTGTCCATTGTGGAAAAGGCTATTTGGAGAAATGCGGTTTAATGATATTGTCTCAGGGTTCTTTATTTTTTAGAGAATTTTCAAAGAATCATGATAGCGAAATTCCCTTTAGCTTTTGAACTCCTTTTAGAGATCAAATTCACCTTGTTAATAAACAATTTTAATAATCGTGACTTGCAGATAAATATATGCATAGGTTTATTACGATTTTTTACATTGTTTGGAGCTGTGCTGATTCATCACACGACATGGAAGTTCATCGGAAGTCTGGGTAATCCATATATGAACACAATTTTTACATTTACATTAAATCTTAGTGAGAAGTCCAACCACCTTCCTTCTCCATCACCTCTTCCAATCTGTTAGGCAGAGAAGCTAACTTGGTTTCTGAAGATGTGAGGTCGGTTGCGGAAGAGCTCCCATGTGTTCGCAAGTGGTCCTTAAGTTGATCTGGTCTCCTCTCCCTCTAGGCTCCCAACAATTGACCAAATTAGCCCAAATATTCTCTATGGGGTTCATGCTTGCACCCTTACTTGGCCAGTCAAGCAATTGCAGATCCTTTCGACCTTCAGACCATTCCTGGACTATTCGGCCGTCTGGTTGGGAAGCGGTCGTGAATGAAATGGCAGGAGCAGTTGGCTATTTTTTTTTTCGTTAATCCTGTATATATATATATATATATATATATATATATATATATATATATATATATATATATATATATATATATATATATATATATATATATATATACATGGGTGCGTGTGTATTGGCATTTATGAATGGGTATATTTCTTTTCTGCTAAAATTACTACAAGTTTTGCTCCTATTTTCTCACACGTAATAACTCTTACTCTCAACATGAACACATTACCCTTCCTCTCGTGTAACGTTAATAAAATCCTACAAAACAAAATCCTATAGAGGTACAGATTTCTAGTTTCTCATTTACCAAACTTCATCCACTGTTTTCATCCTCCCACTTACATATGTCCCTCTCAACAGGTTGTTGGACGCTGCGTTATTCTTGTGTAATTCCTGTTTCTTCGTTTTCCAGTATATAAAATCTACTTCATTTCCCATCTGCATTCTTCGTGAAAACTGTTCTCACATCTTTCTTTTCAAACTTGGTTACTTCGACTAAATTCTTAAAACCATCCTGAAACACTTTTTTTTATCTCAGTTGAAATAGTCTTCTTTTTGTGTATACTTGCGTGCATGTGTTTTCACTTCAAGTGCACTAGATTTACATAATTAGAATAATCATGTTGCTTCATTTGTATCATCCCGATAACTCTCCCTTTAAAATATGCGATGAAATTACCATAAGTTAATAACTCCATTGGTTTTTCATTATATTATAATTAATAATAACGATAATAATATTAATAATAATTAGGTTAATATTTTGAACCCTTTCATCCTACTAATAACGACTTTGTGTATTATTACCCTGAGGGGGAACGTTACACCCTTGCCAATTATGTTGGGATTACGCCAGCAACTCTCTCAAGTGCACTTGCCTGTAAGTATTCCTTGAAAAAGATGATCCTGTCATAAAAAAAACAATTTCATTTTAGATTAACTGGGATAGCTTGCAAAAGTTTGAAAATTTATAGTGTCCTTTATCAGACATTACAGCTCTGGCAACACTAGTTTCCCTTGATGTAAATAAAGGTCAATAAACCGTGTAACAGGAGATGAATATTTTCATTGTTAAATTATCATACACCTGAAATTATCCATTTGAAATAGTCTAAAATGACGAGTTTCACATTCATGTGAAAGTTTTTCTGAATTGCCCTCATATTTTCCGAAAGAATTTTACAAACTGGAAACTTCTCGCAAAAATCCAAAAATACATTTCCTAACACTGAGGCATTGGTTTAATTTCTGCACGAGCCACCGTCCTTTTTTTTGTTTTTTTTTTTCCTTGTAATAAAGAAACCAAAGAAAACTCCAGCCTCAAAACTTTAGTGGTTTCATATTATTAACTCTTCCATAATGCCCTTTGAACTTTATCGTCTTTGGGAATGTAACAGAGGTAAAAAGAGAAAGAAAAGAGGACAGTGATTATGTGATCAAGGAAATTAAATGCTGAAGGAAGCTCTGAGATTATTC
This sequence comes from Macrobrachium nipponense, assembly GCF_015104395.2. Classification (NCBI taxonomy): domain Eukaryota; kingdom Metazoa; phylum Arthropoda; class Malacostraca; order Decapoda; family Palaemonidae; genus Macrobrachium; species Macrobrachium nipponense. The sequence continues at coordinate 87,030,296 of NC_087209.1, forward strand.
TCGGGGCTTCGTGTGGGTCATAAGTCAATTGACTTTTTCATCTTGCACATTGTTTTTTTTAGTCTCCCCAATAATCCATACTTACGTAGATAGAGTCTTTGTTTTTTAAGCAACTGTTTTTATGTTTCGATGCTAACAAAAAAAACCATAAAAAAAACTCTCGCAAGAGGCATTAGAATCATCTGATACCTTTATGGGAGCGGAGGTATAATGTAGAGAGTGGTTAGTTGGTGAGACTGCTAAGTATGGTTTGGTTATGTTGAAGGAATGTAAAACGAAAGGGAGATGAAAAGAATATAGAAATAAAAAA
>NC_087209.1:87038105-87045605 GCF_015104395.2 Macrobrachium nipponense
AATAGCGTGTTTTTGCCGTCGAGAGGACAAGCGTTTCGAGTGCGACCTCATTGGGCAGCAGCAATAGCGTGTTTTCGTAGTCGAGAGGGACAACGTGTAGAGTGCGACCTCATGGGCAGCAGCAATAGCGTGTTTTTGCGTCGAGAGGACTGTCGAGTGCGACCTCATTGGGCAGCAGCAATAGCGTGTTTTTTGCCGTCGAGAGGACCAACGTGTCGAGTGCGACCTCATTGGGCAGCAGCAATAGCGTGTTTTCGACGTCGAGAGGACGACGTGTCGAGTGCGACCTCATTGGGCAGCAGCAATAGCGTGTTTTCGTTGTCGAGAGGACTACGTGTCGAGTGCAACCTCACTGGGCAGCAACAATGAAGTGTTTTCGCCATCGAGAGGTGTCGAGCGTGACCTCATTGAGGAGCAGCCTTGGCCGGAATTAGCGTATTTTTGTCGTATGGAGAACGACGTAATGTGGAGTGTGGCTCCATTGGGCATCATTGGTGTATTTTTGTCAGCTGGGGAGCGACACTGTGTGGAGGGTTAACCTCACTGACAGTGTGGGACTGTGTTGATGACCTAGTGTATAGGATTGTCTGTTTGCTGTGTCGTAAGCTGTAATCTCCTTAGGTGGAGTGTGACCTTTGTAGGTTGACCTAATGATGCCTTGTTTTGCCTAATTCCTTGTTTTGCCTAATTCTCAGAAATGTTTAGAAGTCACACATTTAAGGAATGTAATATTTAACTGCTCACTTACGATGTTTATTATTTTTATATTTTGAATGATGATTTAAGTGCTGGTGGTTAACTGTCTTTATGATTAATTTTGATGCTTGAGTAATTTGGAGTAATGCTGCTTGTTCATTTTAAATGTGTTTACTTTTGTGCCTGATTATTTATTTATATAACTTTGCATATAATTATGTAAATGTTCTGTTTAACTTTGAAGTAATATTAAATCTAGTACAGACTCATTTTGAGTGATTAAATTTTTTGATTTATGGACTGTTATGCTGCTTTTATTTGAGTCATTTTATATGTTCACTAATGGATGATGCAATTAAAAGGGTATTGACTGACTTACTGACTCATTTGTATAAAGGTGTAAATATGTAATGTAATAAATTAGTTAAGGTAATTAACTTTATTTTGCTTGTTCAGTTCCTGCTTCCATTGCTGGCTCTATCTCTGCCAATTTTTCCTGTCCCGAATGTTATAAATCATAAAGAACCTGATGAACCATAATTAAGACGGTCCTCATAACAATATATATATGATATATTATATATATTATATATATATATATATATATAATATATATATATATATAATATATATATATATATATATATATATATTGATAGCAATATTATTTTTAGGTAGACCCGCCCCTTCAAAAATGATTTAATAATTTTCCTGATTCCTGCGGCGATGTCGAAGGATCTAACCTGTGCTACATTATCCACCTGAAACTCCTTCATATAAATTACGTTCAAAGTTTTGACCATTTGTTTTGAATAACGCGGACTGCAGCTGGGATTCTCCTAAAATAAAAGAATTAAAACTGTCCTTTACTTAGTTAGGTATAGTGTTACAAATTTTCTCAGTAAATTTACATTAGATTGTAGGACGACCATTTTTCAAATGTTTCCAAATGGCATTTTATATTATATATAATATATAGATATAGATATAGATAGATATATAGGATATATATAGATTATAGATAGATATAGATAGATTATATAGATATAAGAGTATAGAATATATAGATATATAGATATATAGATATATATATAAAGAATATATATATATAGAAAATAAATATTTAAACTATGATATATATAAATATAAATAAATATAAATATAAATAAATAAATATAAAATATATAAATATAAATATAATATTTAGATATATCGATATATATTTAGATTTATATATATATATATATATATATATATATATGATATTATATATATATATATCTATATATATATATATATATATATATATATCCTAGCTATCCATCTCTCTCTCTCTCTCTCTCTCTCTCTCTCTCTCATATATATGCATATATATATATATTATATATATATATATATATATATATATATATATATATATATATATATATAAAAATAAATGTATAATATCTGTGCATATCCCACGATCAGGTGGGCACCAGATTGTTGCCTGTAAAACAAAATAAAAATTATTTGTGGCCTTTCATGTGCAAGTGATTTACTTTCAGAGTTATACTGTATCCTTGGAACCCCTGTGGTCTTGTCCTTCCCAACAGAGAGAGAGAGAGAGAGAGAGAGAGAGAGAGAGAGAGAGAGAGAGAGTTTAAAGCTTCACATTGGCTTTTTTCCTCTCCGTGAAAGACTCAGCGGAGAATCTGTTTCAATTTTCATGCAGTGAGCTGGCTGCTCTGAGTTTTTGTTAAAGTAGAAAGAACCCCCTATGCTATTAGTAAGTTTTAATGTGCAGAAATAAATTCAGTGTCGAGTAGCAAGTAACTGGCAGAGTTTCCGTGCTCAAGTAACATCACGTCAACAAACGTGCGCGATTTCGTCTTGAAACAACTCGAAGGACATCGGGTACTTTGTGCAAAGTTGTGGAGAGACGATGAAGATTTCACAAAAACAACGTCTGGGTGCGACTGCTTTGGAAATATATCTTTCTCTCTTGCTTGTTGTTTCTTGTCGTTCTGTGATTTCTTTTTATCTTGCTTGTTGGTTTCGTGTCGTTCTGTGATTTCGTTCTTCATTTTCTTGTATAATATTTTTGTATAATGTTTTATTCATGATTTAGAATAGGTTGTTTTTGTTCGATCTGTTTATGTCACACATTTATTTTCTTGCATATGTTTTTGTATATTTTTAAACTTGTTTTCCTGTTTTCTTGGAGATTTTGTTTCATTATGATAATCATGCCGTGTTTTATGATGAACAAAATGTAACCAATAGTATATCAAACCAGTTGCTTTTACTGTAAACTTTCCCCTGAGTAGCTGTTCCATTTGGTGGATTATTTCTAATAATGTCGAAGTGATTCTAAATGAAACACTTTCAAAAATGTAGAAAAAATTATGAACACCTCAGATTTATTACGTAAATGACTTTGTATCCTTTTTTATTTCGATTATATATTATCTGAAATTTTCATGAAGTTATATGGATAATGACTGGCCTAATTAATCTCTTACCATTAGTGTAATCAGGTACTAAGTGGTTAGCGTTTTGTACTTGATACTGTGCTGTAGATTTTGAACTGATTGAGTCTATCTCAGAATAATTAAAATATAATGAATTACGTTCAGTATGTAACTGTTCAAGTGTGAAATCCCGAGAATTTAGGACTGGCGATTTTAAAAAAGGATTTTATGTTAGAATATCCTTTTTCCAGTTTGTTTGGCCTGATAACATTGCTAAAAGTATTCGATAAAATGTTTTTTTTTTTTTATGATTCTTACAGATTCAGTTATGAGTGACTTTCAGAATATATACATCCGTAATGAATTCAGTCGCATTGTAAGTTTAAAAGTCATAGTTATTTTAGTAACCTAACACTGTTTATTATTTCTGATAATCTTAGAGTGATAATACATTAAACAACGTCATGTGCAGATTAGTTACAGTTTTTCATAATAAACCCAAAATTTTATGAGATTCCCGATTACATATAACAGTGGTACAGGGATTTAGAATGATATAACATCTTTAGGTACAAAGTATCCTTTGCGAACATCGAACAATACTGCTGTTCAACGATACCCCACATTATAGAAAGAGATAAATTTTTTACAGAGACTGGATTCTGCTGAAAATTGTCAAGTCAGCTGCGATGGAAAACGGAAAACTCGGCTTTTCTGATCTCGAGTCCTATTCCGCAGTAAACTCTTTAATAGCTGGGTAACTCCAGATGCTTTGCAGTAAATGACTAATCCTCTTGATTGAATACCACTTCCTGGTCGAGTGACGTAATATTTATGATCTGCGAGTACATGAGTATGCTGGGTGTAATCAGTGTATATAAAATTATGAGTTTTTACCAGCTTTTCTTACTTTCTATGTACAATATTTTGGAGTTAAAACTTTGTTGGATTTAAAAAATATGAATGTTTGGTGAAAATGTTTTATTTCTGGATTTAATATTTGGGGGAGGATCGAACTGCTCATAACAAAAACATATTTTCGGCTTCAATACCCATAACTCTCAGTCAGTGTTTGCTCTGTATAAAAATACAGTTAATGAACGAAAAGGTTTAATTAACAAAGAATACAAGGTATCTCAATCAGCTGAATCAGTCAAGTAAAGAATTATAGATTTAAGTAGCAAATATAATTTAATCAGGCTAAAAGTGAATTATGAATAAATCATATTAGGTATCTGCGGCTTTTGTTTCCTTAGAGTTAAACAGACATAAGGAAGGTTAAGAATATAAAAGTCATCTCAGTCAGACATGAAATAGCGATGCAGTATAAGTCCAACTATTCTACCAATTGATTGATTTTGCTCAAGTGATTTTGTCTCATTATCTCTATAAGAAAACTTCATATAACAAATATCTCCAGTTGTATATTTAACGCAACATTTCGTGCATTTTATCATTAATATTAACGAGAGACATCATGGATAAGCTACAGATGAAAATGTCCATCGATTGTTCCATTGTCTTTCAATCCAAAGGATGATGGGAATGGCAACCTAATTATTCCTGTCCCATAAATGTCTCGATGAAACAAGAAAAAGCACTGGAAAGTAAAGAGGAACGGAAAATGAAAACAGGAAGGGAATTGTAAGTCACAGGATTAGAGAGAGAGTGGCTATCACAAAAAAATAATAATAGGAGAATGTTGATATTTACAGAGCGAAAATATGAGTAGCTTGATGGCTGTTACATTGTTCGCCCCTGTAGGGGAGTAGAGCACTGTAGGCACGACTAGCTTTCTTTTTTTTATTCAGAGCTGCAACCCCTTTCATTCCCTTTACTGTACTTCCAGTCACATCTTTCTTCCCTTTTGGCTCTCCATCCTCTCGTAACAATTACTTCAGTGCAACTGCGAGGTTTTCCTCCTGTTACACCTCTCAAGCCTACCTACTCTCAGTTTCCTTTCCAGCACTGAATGACCTCGTAGGTCCCAATGCTTGGCCTTTGGCCTAAACTCTGTATTCCATTCCATTACATGTTCGCCTGAAAAGAGAGCCCCTCTCTTTAATCGTCACGTAGCAGTGACAGAAATAGTACTTAGAGAAGTGAGGTGAAGGTACAAAGAGATGAAGTCGGTTTGGTGCACTGTAGGCTGAGATGTTATCTTCGGAAAGGCGGTGATTTAGTACTACATTAGCCTTGCAGCTTTATCAGAATTATATAAAAAAACATATCAAACAAAAATAAAGTATTTTTAATTATGAATATTGTGAAGACTGGTCACAATTCATGAAATATTTTCATATTTTTAAAGATACACTAAATAATGGGCCAACAGACATTTAAATAGCTTCATTAAACTTAGAAAGACTTCTTTTAGACAAACACCCGCCCTTTTTTCCCTAATCAACTGGTCACATTAACATGAATACTGAGTTAAAAGCACAGATAGAAATATTGAAACCAAGATACAGAGATGGCTTAAGAAAAGTTAAAATAAAAGCACACGTGCGAAATGCAGTGTTAACAAGCGGTGCGTAGACTACAAGGAGGTATGCATCAAAACTAGGAAGTCTCAGTGTCTGTCTCTCCTGTCAACAAGAACAGGAGATAGCTAAACTAGAGGGATGGGAAGCAGAAGAATTAGCAAAGGAACTAAAGAAGTTGACAAAGGACAAACTCGAAGGCAAGAGAAGAGAAGACAGGATGGAAAGGAAAATTGGAGACCTACGAAGAGAAGTTACAAACCTTAAGAGAGAGAAACCCGAATTGAACAACTACATATTAGAAAACGGAGAGAGTATAGTGGGGATTATAAAACAATTGCTTAAGACCAGAGCCAGAAATGAGACAGAAACAAGCACTAGATTAGGTACAAAGAAAGAAGATTACAAGGATAAAAATGATGAATTCAAGAGAGCTGTTGGTAAAAGAGCGATAGCAGACAAAAAGCACAATTGTCCCCTTAAAAGAAATCAACACAACGAATAGATTTACTGTGCTCTCAGAAACAGAGGAGGAAACAATCTTAACTGGAGACGTTAGTAAAAGATCAGGGCTTAAATTTTGTGCCCAAAAATAGAAGGAAGAGAAAATTTAATTCTTACCCAGGTGCAGGAGCTAAGAAGATAGCCGAGGCAGTGAAAAAAAAATCAAGGAAAATAATAGAAAAAGTGCAATCATAGTGCAGGGAGGAGAAAATGACTTGTTTCTAGAGGATGGAAGAACTGGCCAGACAGAAGCTATTGTAGCCAACCTGACTAATGTTGTAGAGAATATCCGTGAGAAAACTGATAACGGCATTCTTATAGGACTTCTGCCCAGAACCAATAGTAAGCCACTATTGGAATCAATGTTAAGTTTGTAAACTCTTGGGACAGATTTATAGGGAATAAAAAGCTATATAAAAGAGATGGAACTCACTTGAATTTGGAAGGAGCAAAACTAATCGGAAACCTTCTCAACGAAAACCTCTTGAAACACCTTAGTGAACTGAACATTCACGGGAAGAAGCTGGAAAGCTCCCTGAATTTGGTTAGTATTATCACTGCAGGAAATTAATAAAGACACCGAGGACAAAAGAGAAGATAGGAAAGTCCCTCAGAGTAGAGCAGTTTAATATACAATCTATTAGGAACAAAGTAGATCTCTTCGATGCATTGGTAGCAAGTAAAGAATTAGACCTAATAGGTATCACAGAAACATGGATACAAGCGGCAACAAAGACTTCGTAGGAGAGTACCAGATAGCTGGATATAAATTGTTCAAAAAGGATAGACTCAATGAAAAAAGTTGAGGCGTTATGTTATATGTCAAGGACCACCTCAGTCCAATAGAGTGTAAAATTACAACCATGAAAGAAGTGATTGGCATCAATTTAAACAGTCTAGGGAAGAAAGTAACTCTAATACTAGTGTACAGACCTCCCAACCAACCACAACTTCCAATGAAGAGCTGTATGCACTACTGGGACAAGAGATAAACAACAAACTTTGCATAATAATGGGAGATTGCAATGCAGCAGTACATTGGGTTACGATGACCTCCACATCAAATGTAAAAGGAAAGACTTAAATTTTGTAAAAAAAAAAATTAATTCCTCCATCAAGGGGTTAACAAACCTACTTGTGGAAACAACATGCTAGACATTGTCCTATCAACAGAAGATAACCTAGTGTCTGACCTTTCAGTAGGTGCAATTCCATGCAAAAGTGGCCATAAAATTATCTCATTAAAAATTAATGTACAACATCAAAATGAGAAGATATTAATGATATCAACAAGACCCTAAAAATAAGCTAAAGGAGTACGTCAAAAATCTAGAGTACGACGAGAACACAGGCATGGATGAGTG
>NC_087209.1:87050605-87058105 GCF_015104395.2 Macrobrachium nipponense
TTAGCTTCATTTCAGATGAATACACAATTAATTATCAGTTACACAGTTCGTTAGTAGGTTTATCATCCGTGGAGTTGTCCTTTTTCAGGAGAAAATCTTTATAGCTGATTAAGGCCACGTTTCACTCAGCCACCGCTGAGCAAGATCATGCTGAAAGACGGGAGTAGACTGTCATTTGTGGTTGTTGTTTAAGATCAAGCTAGACTTGTAACTGGCATAAGCTTTTACTCCCATAGCATCCCGTAACTGTGAAAGACAAGAAACATTGCTTTTCTGGCAGTTACTTGGTGAAGATGAAAGAGAGGGGACAGCAGGATTGCAAATCCCTTTGAACCTTATAGTACCCATTGGTAGAAGAGACAAGTTTATAGTACTAAGTCCTAGTCTAGTAGGAGTGCTGACAAAGAATAGGAAATGAGCTTGTGTTTAATAGGAAAAAAAACACACACACACATACATACACACACACACACACACAAACTTCATGCACAGAAATAAGCAACATTTGTTGTCCCACTTACCATACCTGGGAGGGGGCCATAAAAGAAAACTTATGCAAAGAAATGAACAGTTTTTGCTTTTCTCTTACTATCATTTTACCTTGAAGGTGGATGGGGACATCGGAAAGTTCCCTGTGTCCCTATGATACCTAAGATGTATCTGGTGATCTGTGCGGTGCCCAGTAAGGGGCTGATTCACAGCCTGGTCACGTTACTGGGATGGCTGGTTATTCTTCTCAATCAGTTGCCAACCTCACAGATATCTCAGCTTTAGACTGTGTGATAACAGCGTTTTCTGGCAGTTTGCACATTGATGTTGCGAGGCTTGAGATTTCTGATGTCCACGTACCAATTGTGGGATCTTGAATTTTGTAAAAATATTGTTGTCACACTCACTTTCTTCTTGGATATCGTTTGCTATTTCTTTCTGTTGCATGAGTGATGGTTGCATATTTATGCTCACTGTAGTGTAGCTAAGAGAAATTTTGATTAATGGTCTTCTTCATTTCTCTGAATTCCCACATGACTAGGTATCCAGGCGAAGATGACCCTCCTGCCAACAGCTTGATGTGACTGCCACAATTTGATTGTTGGTATCAATGTCACATTTTCTTTTAGCTTTGTTGCTTTGAGTGCGAGAATTGCTCTTTTGGAGTCGGTGTGTACTGTTGTGTGCCCTTCTTCTTTAGATGAGTCTTCCCTATGGCTTTGAATATTGCCATTAGTTCGGCTTGTAGATGGAAACATTGTTGGACGGCCTCCAGCTTCCTTTCAAGTTATGGGTGACCACTGCCACTGCTGTTGCCAGTATTTGTGGATCAACTGAGCCATCCATGCATTGTGTTTAGAGCTGCTCTGCTCCTGTTTGCTCTTCTGCTGCAGTCCTCGTCTGTGATGCTGTGCACAGTGCTTTGCTTGCTAGTAGCAGTGTAGTTATAGTGAAACTGGGTCTTGCTATCCCTCAGGTTGGGTTGTCGTACTTTGTCATACATTTCACTGTGCCTGCATATCTAGTGTTTCAGGGTTTGGAGTATACAGCAGGCAAGCGTTTTAGAAGGATCAGTTCCTCATGCAGGTTATGCTGCATACATTTTCTCTTTTAGAGGTCCATCTTTGTCACTTTCTGATACTTTTGTACAGTATAGCAGCATTTCTTTGGTACATCTTGTGGGTGAGAGATGTAGTTGCATCACTGCTCTCAAAACACATCCTTGTCTACAGTGGGGCCCCCAGCATTAGTTTCATTGCTTTGTTCTGGATGATCTCCAGCCTCTGCTGCCGATCCTTCCTTAGACTTGTCAGGACTCCGTCCTAAGTATTCTACTTGTGGCCCTGAGTATATATGTGTCTCCTTCTTGTAGAGTCATTATTCTCCTTAGAGCATTGAGCCACATTCTTGTTTTGACCTTGAGGAACTATATCTCTATCTCGGGAGATAGTGCGTTTGCAATGCAGACTCTAATGTAAATGCTGTTCACCAAAATTTCAGCAGAAGGTTGGGTGGAATTTACTCTCTGCAAGGCTTTTCCATCTTGTGGAGTGGTCTTCGAGGTCTTGTGCTGACGAGCAAACTTCATCAGCATATATAAAAAAGACCTCTACTCCCTGCTGGTAGTTCTAGGCAGGCTAAATTCTTCATTAGGAAACTGAACAGGGAGGAACTTGGAATACCTCCCTCGCGAGTGCCATTTTTGAGATAGTAGTACTCAGGCATTTTGCCTTGGAACAGTACTCGGCTTCTCTGCCTTGCACATAGCATTTTGTCCATGCCAGTAGGTTGATCATCTTCTGGGCCAGGGAGCAGAGGATGGTTGCAGTGTTTGCCAACTCATATACTTTTCCAAGGTGCTCGTTTATGGTACATAAAACATCCATGAGGCACATCGGTGAGTGCTAACCCCTCCCTATAGGCAAACAGCCTGAGGTGTAAGGGCACTACCTTTTATATGAGCCTGTTTAGGATCATTCTTTTGGCTTCTATGTGCAGTTGATTAGAGATATAGGCTACGAGCCTGGAATTGGTTGCTTATCCAGCTCCCTTCATTTCAGCAGCCTGGTGTGCTCTACATACATCCTTTTTATCAGGAGGAGATATACTTGCTTGGCAGAGTCAGTCATGAGCCACAACATACTTCAGATGATTGCATCAGAAACAGGAAGAGGTTATCTCTTTCCCCTTGCAGGGTGCACTGTTTAGTTCTCAATAGTGAAGGTAACTCTGCACAGGCATCATTGATCTACCTTGAAGGTGTAAACTCACTAGTTTTGTTTCCTGTGTCATTTGAGGAAGATTGTGTTCTCCCTGCAAAGTTCCTGGCTAAGTTGTCAGCTTCCTCTTGGGGGTTGGGATGGATACTTTGCATTGTCCTGCTCTTTCTACAGGTTTTGGAAGGAATTTCCCAGATTTAAGTCATTGCCATCTCTCTGCTGATGTTGGCACACCATCAGCACCATTGATGGAGTTTGATCTGTCTTGTCTCCTCTGTGTTGTCATGGATATTATCTCGCAGAGGAGTCTACATGTCATCTGACAAAGTTTTGCCTGAAGAGTTTCTAACTATGACTCTGGCCTTGAATTTTTTCACTCTTTCGCAGTAATACCATGCATCATTGTGGTTGACCCTAGCTTACTTAAGCCTTGGATATTGGCATTTTCTGCCTCTCTAAGTTGCCTATGAACTCCCTGAGAAGAGCTGTATGTCGTTTGATGGGTTTTCAAGTTGTTCATGGACCCATAACATCTTGGTTTCTAAAAAAACAACCCAGTTGGCTAACTTAGCGCTCCATCTCTTAGAAGAAGGCAGTATGGGAGGCAGTGTTGTAGGCCAATTTCAATGACCATAGGATCACTTGTGAGGGTTTCATGCTACGTGCTCCCTTGAGGCTGAGATTACAAAAGACAGGTCTAGCCTTCTTCCTCATAGATGAATTGGCAGTCCACTGTTTAGCAAGCTCACTTCTGGAAATAAACATCTTTATATGATATGTGTTGACCTGATGGATTGGTGAATGATGTCATACTTTTGAGTTTGAGTCTATGCTTGCAGGAATGCATATTTTTGTGTTAAACTAAGAATGTTCTACTGTAGAATTTTTGATGGTTTGCATATCACTGACTCATTTACTTCACTTGCACTGTCACTGTTACGTTAATTTCTTATTTCACCGACACTCAGCACTGGGTTCGTGCTCTGAGCATTGGCACTGGTGATGGCACTTACACTGGCACTGGAGATAAATCTGATGCTGGCACTGAGAATGAAAGTGACATCAGCCATTAGGTACTGGCATTGATCTGCACCATGTCACTCCACAATATTAAGGAACCTGGCAATTTCGTCAGTAGTTTATATCTTGGGTACTGGATGCCACACATGTCGGCAAGTGTGCAGCAAGCAGAAAGTTGGAGATCCTTAGTGAATAGAATGTATCTGTCGTTTTGATGGAGGATTGGGAGAGGATGGTATGTAGCTTGGGTTTACGAGTGGAGGAAGAGGATCGGGAAGGTGATTTTCCTTCTTGGCATGTGGACAGTTTTCAGTACTTGCACGGTCAGTCTAGATCTGGTGTGTGACAAAGCTGGTGTCTCCGCTCTCAGTTGTAGCATATCAGAGGCATCTGGAGGTATAATTAATGAAAAGAAAGGGAAGGTGCCACATAACTCCCAACTTGATTTTTTCTGCTGCTTTACCTTTCAATCAGATGAGTACCTTTTTTGGTCAGGTGAGGGTTTGTACCTTTTGTAGTGCAACTCTCTGCTTTGGCAAACTGTGGATGGTCACAGTGCCAACTTGTTTCATCTGTTGATGTCCGGAGATATACTGCACACTAACTCTAATATTTTAGCTTGATTTTTTTGTGTCCCCGTGATCATTTGGCGGCTAACGTGGTGTATCTCGTCCTTGTGTTGGTAAGTTTTTCTATTTTCCACGGAGCGTCCTCGAAAATGCTCCGAATTCATAGCCATTTGAAAGAGATTACTTAGAAATATATTTTTGTCTATTATTCTGGTAAAATGCTGTAAAAAAATTATGCCTTTCAAAGTCAGCTGAGCATTTTTTCAGTACAGCGGAATATTAGAACAAATATGATATAAATATAAGCTAATCACTTGAGGTAAAATTCACACGAAACAGACACCATTTGTTTTGATTATTATATCTGAATGGTTGCAAATTCCGTCTTCCTATAGCATGCCTGTTGTTCATTACAGCTATAGGATATCTTGTAAATGCAGAGATGGGAAACACTAATTTATTTATTCATTTATTTATTCATTGGTGAAGTGAATGACTGATTGTTTATTCTACTTTTAAAGTATTTACTTCTTTATTTTTCTTATATGATAGTGTCCTTTTAGGCATTTGGTCAGCCGTTATAGGTTCTCAAAGTCAGTTTCATCACTTTCCTGAAGACGAATCGCTAACGACAGCTTTTTGAATTATGTAGTCCCTTTCTTCCATCCCACAAATTAAATGGAGCAGGCTAGTTCTGCTAGGTGGCAACTCTTTGTAGGAAGAATATTGAAGAATGAGTAACAGGACGAGGAACATTTGTTATTAAACAGGACAAAAACATATTTTTACATTGACCGTCTAATTTAACAGATAAAAATAAGATATCAAATATCATAATTGCTTTTGAGCTGTCGAGCGCTTTCCTTTCTTTTTAGTTTTTTTCCCCGTGTATATGCAATCAGATCACACCTCTCACTATACATACCATATTTTTTTTATTCGATCCTCATTTATATCTAATTGCGATTTTTATTGATTAGTCTCTGTTTGAGCAGCGAATTATTCCCCGAGGTGCAGGAAACATACACAAAAGCTTTGTGTATGTCAACACGGGGAATCGGTAAAGGCAAAACGACAGTTGTAACCGAAAACCGTTAGTCAAGTTCGAGAGACGAGAATCGGTCTGGGTAGGCACATGGACATTGAATCGTTGTGTTGAAGATGGGTCGCTTCAAAGATGCCTTTTTAACCATGTGATGAAAATGGTTGGTATAATGAATTGCCAACAGAAAAGTCACTTTTCAGTTACGTTTTGCAATTGCTCTGAATATATTAGCCGTTTGAAAAGATACTTATCAAATCTATTTGTCTATCATTCTGGTATAAATCGTATAATGTACATTCAGTCTGGCTATTAAAATCTATGCCTTTCAAATCAGCTTGTGCATTTTTTCAGAACAGCGGAATATTAGAACAAGTATAGAATATAAAAGTAATTAGTTGGGGCTAAAATTCCTTGCAAAAATCTTATGATTACTGGAGATTATAAAACACTTAGCGGTAATGGATGAACTGTGCTATCACTGATGTTTGCAAGCAGTATTGAACGAGTACATAGAAACAATTTTACTTAACAAAAGTTTGAATCTATATGAGGTAATTTACGTCGTAGAATGATGAATCCTATATTTAATGTATATCTGTGTGTATCTAACAGCAGATATTCTCTCTCTCTCTCTCTCTCTCTCTCTCTCTCTCTCTCTCTCTCTCTCTCTCTCTCTTGGTTAATGAATAATCATAGTTCCAGCATCATATGTTCACGTTGCCATGTTAACTACTGAGACGTTGAAGCCTTAGTTAAAGGTGCTTAGAATATGATGTTACATGTACAGTATTGTGGTTTAGTAATGAATACACATCATTAACATATCATATGAGGATAATACTGTCTCGTTATTTTGTGTTTGCTGTAAAATCTAAAAAAAAAAATGCAATTTGATTGCGACAATTCTATTTTCAGATGAGTAGATTTGTTCAATGGCTTCTTGCAAAGCGAAATATGCATGATAAGTGAACATTTTCCAGCACAAAGGAAATTTTATAAATCCAGTTCACACCCAACAAATAATCAAACCATGGATGTACTGAGTGTAAAATGAAATTGTCGTTTGGGTGGACAAAGTTTCGTTTTCAAATGTAAATATTCTACGGACTTCTGAACGTCATGCGATCGTTCATTCGTGTAAATAAATGGGAGATATCATAGAATAGCTCAAGGGCTTTGGCGTTGTTGTGCATACTTGCGAAAATATGTTAACATAACAATTTGTTTAATAAGTAATTATATATATATATATATATATATAGATATATATATATACTATATATATATAAGATATATATATATATATAATATAAATTAAATCAAACCTGGTAACTCTTCAGCTTGAGGGATTTTTGCATAGGCTTTCCAAATCATACTTCGAAATTATTAAAACAATGAACAAATGAAAGGGCATTGTGAGCAAAGAAGTAAGAAGCAACCTTAAAACCGGGGAAAGCTGGGTATTAAATAATCTGGTTATAATTCGTTTACTCCTTGTGATGGTCAAACTCTATTCTGCTAAAGTGTTTTAAAAGTCATTCGTGAATGCCTGAGGTAATGGGGCAGGTCTTACGGTAGTGCACAATCTTTTAAAGGTCGACCTTGACCATATATGGTCAGTGCTCAAGACCCCGCTCCACCCAAGCGAGGACCAAACCGGGAATCACTAACTCATGGAGATGGGTCATGTTTTGCCAGTGAAATATGTAAGGCCGTGACTAACACTTGAGGCCTTGACCTCCACACGGTGAAGTTGTTACTTTCCTAAACTGCCTCTATTATTTTAACGGTATTTTACAACATCGAAACGAGTCTGTATATGAGAAAACATAACACACATTTATGGGTAAATTTATTTTTGTCTAAAGTAATAATAGTGAGTAAAAGCTACTTTCAGTTCCCTACTACGACCCATCAATAAAGATTCAATGAGCAGCAGAGGTCAGGGAAATAGAGACTGGTCATATGCACAAATGATCAGTGCATCAAGTACAATGGCAGCTAAAAACTCATTAGGTGGAACGATGAGAGTCCCACAACCTCCACCATCAACCCACAGGGCCAGCGTGGTCGTGTGTCGTTAAAAATCTATCTTCCTTAAACGGATCTTGAACTCAGTACATGTGAAGTGAAAAGTTGGAAGTGATTCTATCGAAGT
>NC_087209.1:87063105-87068345 GCF_015104395.2 Macrobrachium nipponense
CCAGTAATAACTGGTTAAAAGAGACTGACAGCACAGTAATACCTGCTTAAAAAGGACAGACTGTAGATAAAAACTGGTTAAAGGAAACGGACATTTCACCTGCATTAGCTGTGGAATATGGTATCTGTTTCGAAGCCAAAGGTACAAAAATAAAGAGACTATTGGGATGGGGCAGCCATCCCGAAGTGCAATAACTCCCAGTAAAATATGAGTATGACAAATACGAAAGAGAATGTATGGATTCCTGTACAAGAAACATCACTGACTGGATCACTTTAGTTTTATTTCAACACCTCTCGACGTTAGGCCTGCAAAACGCCTTCAGCACTTCTAAAATGTATGACTTCACATTTGCATATGCTGTAACATATCTAAATAAATCATGTTTTTTAGTCTTTATGTTTAATTTGAAAGGTGTTATTTGGAAGTGTATAATTACGCATATGTTCTTTTCTATAATGTATATGACAGATGATATCCTAAAGCATTTATTTTGTACCATCTCATCATATTGGTAATGAAAATTATTTTTGTCAAGCTAAAGAATCAAGTAAACGTAATATATTAAATTGAAAATCTGTAGTTAACCAGGGATCAGTCTTTTCATACAAAATGTTTATCTAGGATTTGATTATTATTCCGTCATCTAATAAAAATCAAATCCATTTGCACATTAAGCACAAAGGCTGAAAAAAAAAACAAGATTATATTGTTTTTAGTGATATGTTCAAATGTCATGTGTCCATAGCTGATCACATCACAGTCCATAAAACTGCCAATATACACATCAAAGCCAAATGGAATACTAGCAGAGGACGTTAAAGCAATTTTTCATTATGGGTGGCCTGTGCTACAGCGCTTTGAGTATATTTAGTAGTTTGAAGCTTAACTTCGTCTTTGAGTTATTGACCATTTCAACGCCTGCGGTGCATAGGTTTTTTCTTAAATTTCTTTTTAAATATCAACTGTATCTTCTTGAAATTTGGCCCAACATGTTTTAGACCTTCCGCTAATGTATGGCAATGTGACTAAGCATCTAAAATTATTAATAATGGCACTTTACTCTTGAACATTTCCAATTTTCTTTGCATTTGACTGAGACTTTCGGACTTTCATGATATATATATATATATATATATATATATATATATATATATATATATATATATATATATATATATATATATATATCATGACATTGATGGCTTATTCCTCTAAGAAATTATTTCTCACCTCTTTCAGACCAACATGTTCACTCTGTTCTACCACTATTGTCACTCAAAGACCATTTCGTCCTTTTCTGTCGAACTTCAACTTAAATTCATCCACTCACTCTGCGAATCTCTGGACGCAGACGCCGGAAACGCATCAAGCTGGAACCGAAAGAAGCATTTCCAGGCAAATGTCGACAAAGGAGAATTCACTTGGCAGTTTTCTGCTTTATGATCTCGTTAAATGTCCTTCAGGCTGTGACGACTAAAGTTTGCCTCTCACAAAGAGAAAGTTCGTCGAGAATACTTCTTGTTTGCGAATCTCTCCTTTCCTTTGGACTTCAGCAATGCCAGATAACATGTTGAATCTAGTATTCTAGCGAGTGTGATGAAATATTGACGATGAATATATTACATGTTTTTATTTAGAATAAAAGAACAAAATGATCCAGTAATCGCGTACAGAGTTTAGAAACTTCAAAACCAGTTAGTTAATTTCGTTTAACAGTAAAGTACACGAATACACGAACTTTTTTATGAATATTTATAACATTGTTAGGAAATGGGCACTTGAATAAAGGATGATAATACAAGAGGCTAACCAAGTGAAGATCAGTCTGCTGTTGTGACAGGTTGCATTTACAAACTGTCATTATCTTGATAATAAGCGCTATTTAGTATAAAATCGTGTTTATTACGATTATTTAATTTTAATACCTTAAATAATGTTTTTTAAGATTTAGAGTACAAAGTTCTCTCTCTCTCTTTCTCTCTCTCTAAGGATAAATGACTATATGAACATGTGTGCAAATTTAATCTATTTAGACTACCATCTATATAATGTACAATAACAATTATCGTACAGTGATATGATAACTCTCAGTTTAGCTTTTCTTCCATACTATAAAGGAAGAGACAAATCCATATAAATTCTTGGAAAGAGAGAGAGAGAGAGAGAGAAGAGAGAGAGAGAGAGAGAGAGAGAGAGAGAGACCTTAAAGATTTCAAGGTAAAGTCGGATTGATATAAATTTTATATACTAGTATATATATATATATATATATATATATATATATATATATATATATATATATATATATATATATATATATATATATATATATATATAATATCTATCATCTATATATATATATATATATATATATATATATATATATATATATATATATATAATATATATATATATATATATATATATTCTCAAAAAATCGCAGTAGATACACCGTGACTTCATTAAATAAGCGAATACCACAGAAAAATGATTGTCACAGATCCAAGCGCTTTCGTCTTTACTAAGACACTGTCAAGAGCGAATGAAATACAATTGAGAGAAAGTTATCAGGTAAACAAGATCAAAAATACCAGATGGTTAATTATCAAAAGGTAAAAGTTAAAGAGATAATCAAGGATTATCGGATATCACACGGTCACAAACCTAAACATAGATTTAACCCTAACAGAAACTACAACGTACATTCAAAAACATGTAAAACTTACTATATTAATTCTGTTGCTTATATTTTATCTACAACTTTTTTCGTTATGAAGGCATCAAGTTTAAATAAACCAAGACTTAAAATTAGAACACTTTCCGTTATTTGACTTGATGAACAAGATTTAATGATATTCCTTTTAACTGTGTCATTCTTTTTAACTGAGTCATTACATTGGGATTAAGGCTCTTGCTTGACTCCAGTTAATAGGATGATCTAAATCTCTCATATGTACGAATAATGCATTCGATGTTTGCCCCAGTTCTCACAGAATATTGGTGCTGTTTGAGAGGTTGTGAAAGAGATATACCGGTCTGTCCGTAATAGACTTTATCACGCTTTTTGCAAGGAATTTCATATATGCAACCTGGAAGATCTTTAAGAGATTTTTCATTACTAAACGCTTGACAATAATATACTGAAAACAACATTTATGTTAAAAGCTTTAAAATTCTAGGGATATCTAAAAACCTTTATTATAAGGTAATTTTAAAATGTTATGCTTACTAAATTCAAGTTTGTCATTAGTTTAAATAAAAATTTGTTCTAGCTCTTTTCCATGCCACATCTACAAAAGTCCTTGGGTATTCAGTTTCAATGCAATATCATAAATGGTTTTAATCTCAGCGTCAATAAACTGCGGGCTACAGACACGTAAAGCCCATAGGAACATAACTAGAAAAAACAGAGGATTTAACATTTTGATAGTGCAATACGTACGTACACGCATGCCATAGCCGTATGCCTCTGTGCGGATGCCTGTTTCTCACACCGTGAGTAAAGCAGTCGTTAAAATGTCTGCTCTCGACCAAGCAGTTGCTGCTGCCGCATTTAGTGTTATTTAGAGACAAAGACGAGATCAAAGGAAAAGGCGTCATGTAGTCCTTGTGTACTCGTCGGAAGTGCGACCGAAAGCATTTTAGTTTTGTTTAGGACTGCTTTGACGTCCCTAAATCATATTTAGCTCTCAGGAACAGCAGGACATCACTCTGTTTGACCCTGTCTTTATAATTATTGAGTTAGCCTTCCACAGACAAGTAAAGGAACGATAATCCTCAATGACGTTAATATTTTTTTCGTTTGACCAATTCCCATCTGGATGGGAGACACATACGCCTATGTGCGTGTGTGGCATTGGCCCGTGCACACAGATTTGAGGCATGCCTCTGCTTGCCTCTCCATGAAATAGGCACATGCCTCCTGTGCGCACGAAAAGTTGCACCGGTGTAAATGCGCCTTTAGGAAAGGTTTGTAGGCTTCAGGTGTAAGCCAAGGAACTGGCCGGATAGTCTCTCTCAACTCTTAAGATGGGCAATAGAGGTAGAGGTGATCCTAGGCCCCTATATCCCTGACCGCAGTCGCCATCTGGATGTTTTCGAATGGCGAATTTTTTTGTTCTGCCGTCAAAGGGGAGATCCTTCAAATCTCAATGTAGTGCTAGAAAGAGAAGAATATTTCGACAGAAACGATGTCACAATAAACAACAATGGAAAGGGACGTTGGTGAGGAGAGAGAGAGGTTGAGAATGGGGGCGGAAGTAGTAGGTGTGAAAAGGGTTCAAGTCTGGTCGAATTAAATGCCCTGTGACAGTGTCGAGGACTCAGCTGCAGGAGCAATGTTAATGATTGCTGTGCCCTGAGTCAAGCCGTCTTGCAGAGGTGGAAGCTAGCACTGCTCTTCGCGTGCGGACCCTGGAGACTGGGAGCATAGTATTGGGCAGGGGCACCTGATTGGTCCGTTCGATCGGCTCTATGGTGCCGGCGGTGGCGCCCTACGTGCCACCGTCGGGAGAGTGAAGTCTCTTGAGTTGTGTTGAGGCTGGGTCTCTCCTTCCCGATGTGTAGGGCCTCTAAGAGGCGAGGCGACGGTGGTCTGCCGCCTTATCGATAATACCAATATTAGGAATGATGTCTTTCCGAGTTATCCTGGTATTGTGGACGTTTTTTGCATGATTATGGATGGCGCCTTCCTGAGCGTGGCAGGATATCCTCTTGGAAAATCGCATCGTTGTCATACCAATGTAGGCGCCGGGCCATTCCCGACAGGGCATTTGTATTGGTAGACAACGTTAGTTTTCTTGAGAGGGTCCCTGCATCACAGGGGCTCGGTTTGTTTTTCATAATCAGGCCACTGGTCTTCTTGCTTTTATAGTAAATGATCAATTTCACTTTTTTAGCAGGGTCCGTGGGGGAGACGTTCCTTTCGATGATGTTACGAAGGGCTCGTTCGTCCTCTTTGTATTTCTTGTGAAATACTCCCTTGTAAAAGAGAGTGACGTCTTCAAGGGCGACGGGGCGAGGCTCCTGCTGGTACCACGTATCGATGTTTCTGCGAATGGCTTTTTCGATGTCCCGGTTGGGCAACACGTTCTAATTCAGTGTGCGTGTCCTTCCAAGCAAGAGCAGTGTGAGAGAGCCTTCATCAAGGAAAACAAAAAAAATTGCTTTGGGCAAAACACCTGGATGTTCTATACTCAAAAAACACTCCATATTTTTGCATGATTACTTTACATGTT
>NC_087209.1:87068845-87076345 GCF_015104395.2 Macrobrachium nipponense
TCATAGTTTTGAATTGCCTGCTAACCTGGAAAATAATACTAGAGGCCTAACTACATTCTGTGAATCTCTTGTTGTTAATGGTACTGAAATTTTCTCTCTTAAACTGTATGCTGCTGATTGCTTTACATATATAATTAATGTCTATATTCATAATGACAGATTTTCTCTTGAATACTTACCCTCTTATATATTTGACAAGTATCATTATTAATGGGTGATCTCAATGCTCGCTATCGAAATTTAGAAAATATTGGAAGTCCTAATAGAAATGGTTTTGTTTTTGAAACAGTATTCTACACTCATTAGGTAATGTACTACGTATTTTAGGTAACAAAGAACTCGCTCATGAAGAAGTTAAAGCTGTTACTTCAATTGTTAGTGACCTAGTAAGTGATCATCTTGCTCTTGAGACAATTTTGGGCAAACAACGGATGACTTTCGGTCATAAGCGTAGAAGATTAAGAATTAAAGATGACGCAATGGCTAGATTTATGTTTAAAGTAGCTGAATGGTATGCAAATGACGAGAATAAATTTTTGATGATTTACTTAATGTTTTAGAAACTGTATTACACAGGTCTGAAAATAATTTTAATGGAAATTTTAATTTAAAAAATCTATTTATTTTTATGAAAATTTCGAGTGTTGGAATAAGTTTCTGGGAAGAGCTAAAAGAAAAACGGAGTTTGAATCCAAGTGATAATCGTCGTAGGAAAAACAATGATGCAAATTACTCAAGGAACCACTGAAATACAGAAAACGATTAGAGGCAAGTATTGGGATAATCTTTTAGAGGAATTTCTTCCATGAAATCTCAGGGAATGCAATTACAAAGTAAGGGGGTTAAAAAGGGAATTGTTGCCCATCCTAATCCTAAGGTAAGGCAGATGAATTAATGAAGAAGTGGGCAACTGCTTCTAGTACTGGTAATTTACCAGCTAATATTCAAGCTATTTTGTGTAACTATTGTTCACAGAGACAAGAGTTGATGGAGATGCAGATAGGGTTGACTGATGAAACTTTTTTGACCTTTTACGAGAGACGAATTGTTTTTCAGAAATTAAAAAAGGGAGGTCAACTGCCCTGCCCCTGGTTTGGATGGGGTTACATTATGTATGACATCATCAACTGGCTAATAATGATGGAGGAAAGCCTCTTGTTAGACTTGATTAACATTTCTTATAAAAATGGTAGGTTACCTATCAAATGGAAGTTGGCTCTGATTATTCCTGCTCCTAAGGGTAATGGAAGGTACAGGATCATTTCATTAACGTCATGCATGTGTAACTAATGGAAAGGCTCATATTTAAATAGATGGCATTTTTTATTGGAGATCAGTTGTCACAAAAATTTATATGGCTTTACGAAAGGCAAAAGTACAACTGATTGTGTTTTGAGGGTCCTTTGTAATAATGTTAATGCAGGGCTTTTATTGATCTTAAAGGAGGTTTTGACAACAAATAAAGAAGTCATTCTTGAGGAGCTTGTAAATAAAGGTGTTTTGGCAATGGATTAATAGTTATTTAAATGAAAGAAAAGCTAAGGTTTGCTTTTAGGGGTATAAGTCTGAAGAAATGGAACTGGATTTAGGCACTCCACAGGGGGGTGTTTTACGTCCAAACCTTATTCAGTGTGCTTATGGACAAAATTGTAAGGCATAATGAAGATTAAAGTAAGATTCAGTCATGCATGATAGTGAAAATAACTTTTCTTTTAACGGGAGAGAGTTGGAAAGAGTTAAAACTATACGTATCTTGGCATGTATATTGGTTTCTATAAAAGTCTGGATGAACTTGATTGTGAAAAGAAAAGGTATTTGTGTCAAGATTGAAACCTTTGCAAGTATTGGCCAATCGAGGCAATGTTGCTGGTTATACTTGTTTTACGGATGATGTATGTTAGTACTGTTCGCTCAATTATTGACTATGCAGCACCTGTGTTGATATGTTACTCTGAGAAAGAGCTGTATAAATTATAAATTACTCAAAATCAAGCTATGGATAATATACTTGGATGCCCAATGAGTACACGCACGATGATCATGAGGTAGAGTTGAACCTTCCAAGCATCATTGACAGAATTCATGAAATAGTATCTGTTGCTGCAGTCAGAAGCGTAAGGAGTGGAGAAAAAAATGGTGAAAATTGGTATTGATACCTATGCCTGATGTTCACAGTACCTTAAATAGACCCAATGGTCATTTGAGGAAACTGTATAGATATGTCAGATATGATGTTGTTTAGTTCTATGTCAAGATAGAAAACATAATTTTTCCTAAAACCATGGCAATGCAGTAGATTAGTATATTTGTATAACTAAAAACTGGATTATATGAAAAGTGAATATAAACTTGCTGGAATTAAGACAATGCTTTCTTGGTAAAATAAATCTTTTGGCCACATGTAACTTTATTCATATGCATTGTGATAGCTCAGTAAATGGTAATAAAGTTGGTAGTAGCGTCATCATTAGGGAGAATTAATTGAGTTGCATGCCATCCTCGAGGAATTAAAAGTGGTGGTATGTAAAAGTAAAAATATGTTTGTTTTCGTTGACTCTCAGGAGCATCATTTGCTCTGAACAGTAAAACTCCTTCTAATAATGATATTTTTATTCACTGCAAGATATTGGTTTGTGATCTTATAGACAAGGGACTTCTTTTTTTGATATCCCTTCTCATATAGTATTCCACTGAATGAAGTTGCTGACAACTTGCCCAAACAGGCACACAAAGACCCACTGTTGATATTGAGAGCATTATGAGCCTTAGTAGAATGAAAAAGGAATAAAACAAAAACAAAATGTTTGGGAAGCAGAAAATGCCGTTAGAATTCTAGAAGAAGGTAGTTCTAGTATGATGTACTACCTTTATGTGAGTGAAAACACCCGTATAACTTATGGCAAGGCCTCATCTAAACTTCATACCTTTAATATGAGGCTAAGGCTAGATTATAATAATTGTTGGTAACATATTGATGACAATAGTAAACCTTGTAGATTGTGTGGCGAGTTACTCTCTCACACTTAAGAGCATTTACTTCTTGGACTGCTTTGAACTTATAGAACTTAGAGAAAGAACAATAACTAGTGTATCTGAAATTATTTGTTTTCTTATGAATACAATGTAAATGAAATGATAGTTCAAAATTTTCCCAAGTTGTTTTGGAATAAGTAACTGATATCGTAAAACTGATTTTTTTGTCTTACTTGGAAGGGGATGCATATGCATGCTCATGCATTCCATTTATGTATTTTTATGCCAATAAACTATTTGCATTTGAATTTGAAATGGATGATGTTAATTTCTATTTTCAGTCCTGTTACGTATAAATTTTTGTAGACTCACGTACTGTGATGTTTTGTTTTAAGCTTTTGTGGTATCGAATTGTTTTGTAATTATAAATTTCAATCCTAATCACTATAACATTAAAGTCCTAACAAGATTACACGAATAACAGAACGAAAGTCCCAAACAAATATAAAACCAGAAACACAAATCACATCGAGTAGAAAAGACTGATTTTCCCAAAAAATATAATCGAGCGTTCAGATTCTTGTCATCCACCTTCTTGGAAAATTGCACAATTGATCATTCAACCAATCCTTGCCCTACTTTCAAAAGCTAAATCAAGAACTACATGTCAAGAGGATATTCACCCAGCAAAAAGCGTTAAAAACTTTACCATCCCAGATTAAAAACTTCTTGCCACATGATGGCGCTAGGAGCGTTTTAATGGAGTTGTTTCCTCCTTTGAGTCTGGCAGTTCTTCACAAAGGATGGATATAAGGATTAGTGATAATCGGCTTTGGTAAACATTGGATAGAGTCTTTTCTTTATCTGTAACTGATTCCTTTGTCTTATGGAAACAGTTTACCTATTTGTTCCCCTTATGTGAAAAGAGCTTTTTCAATCTATTTACTGCCTTTTTGAGAGAAAAGACTATTCACTCTCCTTTAGCAAGCAATGTTTTACGATGCAAATTTGTTTTATTTTTGCGCTTTTATTTTAGAATGAATGCATTTCTTATACTGAGTCTCCATTTGGGTGAATAATTTTGTGCATTTATTTCTTTACGATAACACCATTTTAGACGCACTTTGATGCCAAAAATCAGCTCCTAAATATTGAATTTACAATTATCCTAATAGAAGATGCGAAGCTTATGCTTGAACTGTTCCTAATTAATATAACGCTTATTCTGAGCGTAGCTACATACCACAGATCAGGAAACGTACCACCAACATTCACGCATTATACCGGTGTACTTAGAAAAGGCGTATGTTGTGTGAGATAAAAAAAAAAAAAGCACGATTCGATGTGAGGGGCTGTGCATGGATTACTTGTAATACCAGTGCCTATACATACATACTTAATGCATTTATGGTACGTTTCGGTTTTTTAAATCAGCAAACCACTTTCAGCCTAAAACAAAGAGAAACAATGTAATTGTCTGGAAAATGTACATGTTTAAAATACATTTGACATATTGTTTGGGTATCAAAAAGGGAAATGGAAAGTTAAAAGAAGCTGAATATAAAAAATGAAAGTTCTAAAAAGTTAAAAAGAAAAAAAAAATTTATTCCACACGATAAAGTAAAAGATGGCTGATCACGATTAAGATGAGATTAAAGGTATAAACGTCAGCGCCTCAGTGGCGTGATCGTCATGGCTTTGGCCTGACCACCACGGTGCCCGCGAATTCGGTTCTCGGGCATCCATTGAGGTATTAGAGATGCGTATTTCTGGTGATAGAAGCTCACTCTCGACGTGGTCCCGTTGCTGAAATAACCACTGGTTCCATGTAACGTAAAAACGCCATACAAACAAACAAAGGTTTAAAACGTCATGGCTTTTAAACTTCCCGAGTGTCGTAAGTTCTAAGAGCATCTAAAATCTTAACATTTTCGATACTTCGAATTGTTTTTCAATTACTCGTGTTCTCACTTGCCGACGATGCAGATGCATCTACGTCGAGAGAATAGCTCATCATTTGTCATTTACTGCGAGATGATTCGTGAAGATCAGTCACAAAATGCCGCGAGTTAAAAGGTATTCCGTTAACTAAGAGATTGTATTATCTTTTTTTTCGAGGAATAATAAACATCTAGGTCGACATTGTAGGAGAAAAGTGGACCCAAGATGACAAAATGTTAGAGCTGACCGCCATTAATGGCTAAATGAAATAAAGGAAGAGAACTTGAACATCCGCAGTGAATTCAATTGGATTTAAAGACGAATGATAAAATTAATTGTAATTCATAAATAACTAAAAACCTGTTTACAACATTATCACTCCTACAGACGTCAAACGAATACGAATTCCTTTTATATAATTTTCAATGTCTATTTAAGATTTTGTAATGTAGTTTTTCTAGAATTATTTTGATGATTATTTATATATAATGTAAAACAAAAGAAGCTAGGAAAGGGACAAACTTGAGATTAGAAATAACACTAAAAAGCACTATCTTCATAAATCTGAGAAAATATTCAGAAGTGAAAAAATAAGGCTTACAAATTTTCTGTTTCTGAGCCACCCAACGTTTGATCAAATTAGTTGTGTTTTAACGAATAATGTTTAAACAGTTGATGCATAAAAGAATGTGAATTTTCTTTCACGTAGGAAATAAGTTGGTTATGTGCCCTTGACATTTATATAACAGGGAAAGCCAATAAGAAACTCATTGCATTTCCATCATTCCATTATAGATTGCTCATACAAAAAGAGAGATTGAAACGAAAGGCTATTGAATACCATCAGCATATTAAGGGGAAACTCATATAACTGTTTTAGGAATCTCTCTCTCTCTCTCTCTCTCTCTCTCTCTCGCTCTCTCTCGTTATTAAGCAGTTAATTTTCGCTTTTCTTCTACATTCTTTTTTTATATCGCGCGCTAATTTATTTTCAGTTTTTTATTTAGATTGTACATCTTTATTAAGTTTTTTCCTAATTTTCCTATGTACATATAAACAGGGTATTTCTGTTTCAGATTTGCACGACCTCTCGCTAACGGGCTTGTAGTGAGATTATTCTGAACTTTTTTTTTTTTTTTTTTTTTTTTTTTAAAAAACAGAAAACTATTGAGATGGCTTTGTCTGTCCGTCCGCACTTTTCTGTCCGCCCTCAGATCTTAAAACCTACTGAGACTAGAGGCCTGCAAATTGGTATTTTCATCACCCACCCTCTTATCATCAAACATACCAAATATCAGCTCTCTAGCCTCAGTGGTTTTAATTTTATTTAGCGTTAATGTTAGCCATGATCGTGTGTCTGTCAACGCTATAGGACAGACCACCATCGAAGCGTGGCTGAAAGTTCCATGAACCACGGCGTTTCTTCGACGCATTTTTTACTTGTTTATGTATGGAACCAGATTTGGTAACATTTTAAAGAAGAATATTTGTACTTAATAGAAATATGCTAGAAAAAGGAAGAAAAAAGAAGGACTTAATTTTATTAACCAAAAGGCAGTCGATTACTTTTTACTTCATAAAGAAAGGTTACTGTTCAAATGAAATGACACAGAGGACACTTATTGCAAGGTAGGAATTTGTTTTTCCTTGGGAGCATTTATGGTTTAACCTCACTTTTTTGTAGATCGGTTTGTGATTTAATTTTCTCTAGGGATGCTTCTTTTGATAGAAACTCGTAATTGGATGTAAGTTGTTGAGAATAGGGGATAAAAAATAAAATAATATTCATTAAAATAATTTTTATAAAAGATATTTACTGAAATTAAAGGAAAATAATGGTATGATATTTTTGGAAACGAGTGAAGTACTATTGACTTCACTTTAAAAATGTTATGTTTTACTGCTATTATTGGCAGCTGTTACACACTAAAGCAAATGATAAAAAGAGACGAAACTCTTTAAGATTTAAAACGGATTGTTACGTAAAGCTTTGGACAACAAATATCTCAACAATGTGTGTGTGTCTGTGTTTGTTTGTGTGAAAGAGAGAGAGAGAGAAAGAGAGAGAGAGAGAGAGAATGTTGTTTTTTTACCTAGTATTTTGTAAGTAATTTTCCTCAGGGGTATAATATACTTTGATACTTTTTGTATAAGCATATGATATACCTTATATCTATTGATATTAAAATATAAACATATGTTTTTATGGACTTTGACCTATAGACTATATATATATATATATATATATATATATATATATATATATATATATATATATATATCTAAAAAAAATCTCTCTCTCTCTCTCTCTCTCTCTCTCTCTCTCTCTCTCTCTCTCTCTATATATATATATATATATATATATATATATATATATATATATATATATATATCATATATATATATATATATATATATATATATATATATATATATATAATGGCATTTGTATTGCTTATAGAGAGAGAGAAAGCGATATATGGAACAGTGTGATATAATTTACCTTCGAACACGAGGTGATGATATTTTTTAAAATTTCATAAGCATATGAACAAAGCTTATGCAGTAGAAAATACAAAATATCAT
>NC_087209.1:87083845-87113552 GCF_015104395.2 Macrobrachium nipponense
CCTTTAATTTCAGTAAATATCTTTTATAAAAATTATTTTAATGAATATTATTTTATTTTTTATCCCCTATTCTCAACAACTTACATCCAATTACGAGTTTCTATCAAAAGAAGCATCCCTAGAGAAAATTAAATCACAAACGATCTACAAAAAAGTGGGAGGTTAAACCATAAATGCTCCCAAGGAAAACAAATTCCTACCTTGCAATAAGTGTCCTCTGTGTCATTTCATTTGAACAGTAACCTTTCTTTATGAAGTAAAAAAGTAATCGACTGCCTTTGGTTAATAAAATTAAGTCCTTGTTTTTTCTTTTCTTCCTTTTTCTAGTATATTTTCTATTAAGTACAAATATTTCTTCTTTAAAATGTTACCAAAATCTGGTTCCATACATAAACAAGTAAAAAATGCGTCGAAGAAACGCCGTGGTTCATGGAACTTTCAGCACGCTTCGATGGTGGCCTGATCTATAGCGTTGACAGACACACGATCATGGCTAACATTAACGATAAATAAAATTAAAACCACTGAGGCTAGAGAGCTGATATTTGGTATGTTTGATGATAAGAGGGTGGGTGATGAAAATACCAATTTGCAGGCCTCTAGTCTCAGTAGGATTAAGATCTGAGGGCGGACAGAAAAGTGCGGACGGACAGACAAAGCCATCTCAATAGTTTTCTGTTAAAAAAAAAAAAAATACATACTGTTCAGAATAATCTCACTACAAGCCCGTTAGCGAGAGGTCGTGCAAAACTCTGAAACAGAAATACCCTGTTTATATACATAGGAAATTAGGAAAAAACTTAATAAGATGTACAATCTAAATAAAAAACTGAAAATAAATTAGCGCGCGATATAAAAAAGAATGTAGAAGAAAGCGAAAATTAACTGCTTAATAACGAGAGAGAGAGAGAGAGAGAGAGAGAGAGAGAGAGAGATTCCTAAAACAGTTATATGAGTTTCCCCTAATATGCTGATGGTATTCAATAGCCTTTCGTTTCAATCTCTCTTTTTGTATGAGCAATCTATAATTGAATGATGGAAATGCAATTGAGTTTCTTATTGGCTTTCCCTGTTATATAAATGTCAAGGGCACATAACCAACTTATTTCCCTACGTGAAAGAAAATTCACATTCTTTTTATGCATCAACTGTTTAAAACATTATTCGTTAAAACACAACAATAATTTGATCAAACGTTGGGTGGCTCAGAAACAGAAAATTTGTAAGCCTTATTTTTTCACTTCTGAATATTTTCTCAGATTTATGAAGATAGTGCTTTTTAGTGTTATTTCTAATCTCAAGTTTCCCTTCCTAGCCTTCTTTTGTTTTTACATTATATATAAATAATCATCAAAATAATTCTAGAAAACTACATTACAAAATCTTAAATAGACATTGAAAAATTATATAAAAGGAATTCGTATTCGTTTGACGTCTGTAGGAGTGATAATGTTGTAAACAGGTTTTTAGTTATTTATGAATTACAATTAATTTTTATCATTCGTCTTTAAATCCATTGAATTCACTGCGGATGTTCAAGTTCTCTTCCTTTATTTCATTTAGCCATTAATGGCGGTCAGCTCTAACATTTTGTCATCTTGGGTCCCACTTTTCTCCTACAATGTCGACCTAGATGTTTATATTCTCGAAAAAAAGATAATACAATCTCTTAGTTAACGGAACTCCTTTTACTCGCGGCATTTTGTGACTGATCTTCACGAATCATCGCAGTAAATGACAAATGATGAGCTATTCTCTCGACGTATATGCATCTGCATCGTCGGCAAGTGAGAACACGAGTTAATTGAAAAATAATTCGAAGTATCGAAAATGTTAAGATTTTAGATGCGTCTTAGAACTTACGACACTCGGGAAGTTTAAAAGCCATAGACGTTTAAACACCTTTGTTTGTTTGTATGGCGTTTTTACGTTACATGGAACAAGTGGTTATTCAGCAACGGGACCACGTCGAGAGTGAGCTTCTATCACCAGAAATACGCATCTCTAATACCTCATGGATGCCCGAGAACCGAATTCGCGGGCACCGTGGTGGCAGGCCAAAGCCATGACGATCACGCCACTGAGGCGCTGACGTTTAAAACCTTTAATCTCATCTTAATCGTGATCAGCCATCTTTTACTTTATCGTGTGGAATAAATTTTTTTTTTCTTTTTAACTTTTTAGAACTTTCATTTTTTTATATTCAGCTTCTTTTAAATTTCTTTCCATTCCTTTTTGATACCCAAACAATATGTCAAATGTATTTTAAAACATGTACATTTTCCAGACAATTACATTGTTTCCTCTTGTTTTAGGCTGAAAGTGTTTTGCTGATTTAAAAACCGAAACGTACCATAAATGCATTAAGTATGTATGTATAGGCACTGGTATTACAAGTAATCCATGCACAGCCCCTCACATCGAATCGTGCTTTTTTTTTTTTTTATCTCACACAACTACGCCTTTCTAAGTACACGGTATATGCGTGAATGTTGGTGGTACGTTTCCTGATCTGTGGTATGTAGCTACGCTCAGAATAAGCGTTATATTAATTAGGAACAGTTCAAGCATAAGCTTCGCATCTTATATTAGGATATTGTAAATTCATATTTTAGGAGCTGATTTTGGCATCAAAGTGCGTCTAAAAAAATGGTGTTATTCGTAAAGAAAATAATAAATGCACAAAATTATTCCACCCAAATGGAGACTCAGTATAAGAAATGCATTCATTCTAAAATAAAAGCGCAAAAATAAAACAAATTTGCATCGTAAACATTGCTTGCTAAAGGAGAGTGAATATTCTTTTCTCTCAAAAGGCAGTAATAGATTGAAAAAGCTCTTTTTCACATAAGAAACAAATAGGTAAACTGTTTCCATAAGACAAAAGGAATCAGTTACAGATACAGAAAAGATCTCTATCCAATGTTTACCCAAATCCGATTATCACTAATCCTTATATCCATCCTTTGTGAAGAACTGCCAGACTCAAAGGAGGAAACAACTCCATTAAACGCTCCTAGCGCCCATCATGTGGCAAGAAGTTTTAATCTGGGATGGTAAAGTTTTTAACGCTTTTTGCTGGGTGAATATCCTCTTGACATGTAGTTCTTGGATTTAGCTTTTGAAAGTAGGGCAAGGATTGGTTTGAATGATCAATTGTGCAATTTTCCAAGAAGGTGGATGACAAGAATCTGAACGCTCGATTATATTTTTTGGGAAAATCAGTCTTTTCTACTCGATGTGATTTGTGTTTTCTGGTTTTATATTTGTTTGGGACTTTCGTTCTGTTATTCGTGTAATCTTGTTAGGACTTTAATGTTATAGTGATTTAGGATTGAAATTTATAATTACAAAACAATTCGATACCACAAAAGCTTAAAACAAAACATCACAGTACGTGAGTCTACAAAAATTTTATACGTAACAGGACTGAAAATAGAAATTAACATCATCCATTTCAAATTCAAATGCAAATAGTTTATTGGCATAAAAATACATAAAATGGAATGCATGAGCATGCATATGCATCCCCTTCCAAGTAAGACAAAATCAGTTTACGATATCAGTTACTTATTCCAAAACAACTTGGGAAAATTTTTGAACTATCATTCATTTACATTGTTATTCATAAGAAAACAAAAAATAATTTCAGATACACTATTATTGTTCTTTCTCTAATTGTTCTATAAGTTCGAAGCAGTCCAACAAGAAGTAGTGCTCTTAAGTGTGAGAGAGTAACTCGCCACAACAATCTACAAGGTTTACTATTGTCATCAATATGTTACCAACAATTATTATAATCTAGCCTTAGCCTCATATTAAAGGTTATGAAGTTTAGATGAGGCGGCCTTGCCATAAGTTATACGGGTGTTTTCACTCACATAAAGGTTAGTACCTCATACTAGAACTACCTTCTTCTAGAATTCTAACGGCATTTTCTGCTTCCCAAACATTTTGTTTTTGTTTTATTATTCCTTTTTTCATTCTACTAAGGCTCATAATGCTCTCAATATCAACAGTGGGTCTTGTGTTGCCTGTTTGGGCAAGTTGTCAGCAACTTCATTCAGTGGATACTAATATGAGAAGGGATATAAAAAAAAATAAGTCCCTTGTCTATAAGATCCCACCCAACCAATATCTTGCAGTGAATAAAAATATCATTATAGAAGGAGTTTTACTGTTCAGAGCAAATGATGCTCCCTGGAGAGTCAACGAAAACAAACATATTTTTACTTT
Organism: Macrobrachium nipponense; assembly: GCF_015104395.2. Classification (NCBI taxonomy): domain Eukaryota; kingdom Metazoa; phylum Arthropoda; class Malacostraca; order Decapoda; family Palaemonidae; genus Macrobrachium; species Macrobrachium nipponense. The sequence goes on from NC_087209.1 coordinate 87,088,082, forward strand.
TACATACCACCATTTTAATTCCTCGAGGATGGCATGCAACTCATAATTCTCCCTAATGATGACGCTACTACCAACTTTATTACCATTTACTGAGCTATCACAATGCATATGAATAAAGTTACATGCCAAAAAGAAATTTATTTTACCAGAAGCATTGTCTTAATTTCCAGCGAGTTATATTCACTTTTCATATAATCCAGTTTTTAGTTATACAAATATCTAATCTACTGCATTGCCATGGTTTTAGGAAAAAATTATGTTTTCTATCTTGACATAGAACTAAACAACATCATATCTGAACAATATTCCTATACAGTTTCCTCAAATGACCATTGGGTCTATTTAAGGTACTGTGAACATCAGGCATAGTATCAATACCAATTTTCACCATTTTTCTCACTCCTTACGCTTCTGACTGCAGCAAACAGATACTATTTCATGAATTCTGTCAATGATGCTTGGAAGGTTCAACTCTACCTCATGATCTCAGTGCGTGTACTCATTGGGCATCCAAGTATATTATCCATAGCTTGATTTTGAGTAATTTATAATTTATACAGCTCTTTCTCAGAGTAACATATCAACACGGTGCTGCATAGTCAATAATTGAGCGAACAGTACTAACATACATCATCCGTAAAACAAGTATACCAGCACATTGCCTCGATTGGCCAATACTTGCAAAGGTTTCAATCTTGACACAAATACTTTTCACAATCAAGTTCAATCCAGACTTTTTGATAGAAACCAATATACATGCCAAGATACGTATAAGTTTTTAACTCTTTCCAACTCTCTCCCGTTAAAAGAAAAGTTATTTTCACTTATCATGCATGACTGAATCTTACTTTAATCTTCATTATGCCTTACAATTTTGTCCATAAGCACACTGAATAAGGTTGGACGTAAAACACCCCCCTGTGGAGTGCTAAATCCCAGTTCCATTTCTTCAGACTTATACCCCTAAAAGCAAACCTTAGCTTTTCTTTCATTTAAATAACTATTAATCCATTGCAAAACCCTTATTTACAAGCTACAAGAATGACTTCTTTATTTGTTGTCAAAACCTCCTTTAAGATCAATAAAAGCCCTGCATTAACATTATTACAAAGGACCCTCAAAACACAATCAGTTGTACTTTTGCCTTTCGTAAAGCCATATAAATTTTGTGACAACTGATCTCCAATAAAAAAATGCCATCTATTAAATATGAGCCTTTCCATTAGTTTACACATGCATGACGTTAATGAAATGATCCTGTACCTTCCATTACCCTTATGGAGCAGGAATAATCAGAGCCAACTTCCATTTGATAGGTAACCTACCATTTTTATAAGAAATGTTTAATCAAGTCTAACAAGAGGCTTTCCTCCATCATTATTAGCCATTGATGATGTCATAACATAATGTAACCCCATCCAAACCACCCAGGGGCAGGGCAGTTGACCTCCTTTTTTTAATTTCTGAAAACAATTCGTCTCTCGTAAAAGGCAAAAAAGTTTCATCAGTCAACCCTATCTGCATCTCCATCAACTCTTGTCTCTGTGAACAATAGTTACAAGACAACAAATAGCTTGAATATTAGCTGGTAAATTACCCAGTACTAGAAGCAGTTGCCCACTTCTTCATTAATTCATCTGCCTTACCTTTAGGATTAGGATGGGCAACAATTCCTTTTTTAACCCCCTTACTTTGTAATTGCATTCCTGAGATTTCATGGAAGAAACTTCCTCTAAAGATTATCCCAATACTTGCCTCTAATCGTTTTCTGTATTTCAGTGTTCCTTGAGTAATTTGCATCATTGTTTTCCTACGACGATTATCACTTGGATTCAAACTCCGTTTTCTTTTAGCTCTCCCAGAAGCTTATTCCAACACTCGAAAATTTTCATAAAAATAATAGATTTTTTAAATTAAAATTTCCATTAAAATTATTTTCAGACCTGTGTAATACAGTTTTCTAAAACATTAAGTAAATCATCAAAAAATTTATTCTCGTCATTTGCATACCATTCAGCTACTTTAAACATAAATCTAGCCATTGCGTCATCTTTAATTCTTAATCTTCTACGCTTATGACCGAAAGTCATCCGTTGTTTGCCCAAAATTGTCTCAAGAAAGCAAAGATGATCACTTACTAGGTCACTAAAACAAATTGAAGTAACAGCTTTAACTTCTTCATGAGCGAGTTCTTTGTTACCTAAAATACGTAGTACATTACCTAATGAGTGTAGAATACTGTTCAAAACAAAACCATTTCTATTAGGACTTCCAATATTTTCTAAATTTCGATAGCGAGCATTGAGATCACCCACTTAATAATGATATCTTGTCAAATATATAAGAGGGTAAGTATTCAAGAGAAAAATCTGTCATTATGAATATAGACATTAATTATATATGTAAAGCAATCAGCAGCATACAGTTTAAGAGAGAAAATTTCAGTACCATTAACAACAAGAGATTCACAGAATGTAGTTAGGCCTCTAGTATTATTTTCCAGGTTAGCAGGGCAATTCAAAACTATGATATCCTTGTAATTGACCCAAAGAAACTACATCATAATTATGAGATAAATAAAACGTGAGCATGAATATCAGTTGTCCTTTTATGAAGACTATTTATTTTCCAAGATAAATACTTTAAGATTAGACAGATCCATTTTTATTACCTACTTCCTCTCTCAACCTTTTGGCATATGCAATAACATTATTCCTAAGCTCATCACTTGATAGCTTGTATATAATTCAATACTGCATACTAATAAACTGGTCATATTTTTGAACATTATATATATATATATATATATAATATATATTATATATATATTATATATCTATATATATAATATACTGGAAGATTGGAGCATCTAGAACGCCGCAGTTTCAGGAGGAAAAATTGCAAGCAGCCATTGTAGCATTGTAAATTTATTGGCCAAATTTTCGAGACCACATATCTCATCGTCAGGGCTGTAAAATTACAAAGAGTAAAAATGAGAAAATGGACTCAGTTAAAAAATCTCACAAATTCTAAAAACAAGAAACTTAAATTTAAAACAAACTAAAACAAGTTAAAAACAAGTTAAAAAACATATTTTAAAAACATTGAAAACTTGATACTGAAAAACTTTCAAAACTGTATATATAAAAAATTATGATGTTAAAATGTATTACTACCTTACTCTATCTGAGCTAAGAACTGAGTGACATTCTCAGATATGAAAATGATGGCCAGGAGTAGTACTGGATGGGAGTTCCTATTTGGTAAGGTGGCACTCACCTAGAAATGGATTCTGCGAATATGGAAATATTCATGATGAACACAGCAATGTGTCTGAGGAGAATGGGTGCTCTGTGTCACTTGGGAAGTGTCCCGTAAGATGGTGGCACTTCGTAAATGGCACCTTCTAATTGAGGTGATGATCTAGTGCAGTGTGGCGTGTAGAGGTCACACTGATGAGTGTTCCTAACTTGGGGATACGCAATGGGTTGGGTAGCCTGTATGTCCTATACAGGTGCACGGCATTTATGGAGGCGTTCCTTGTTGCAGCACTAGGAGAGTGCTGGTATAGCGGCACTTATGGAGGCGTTCCTTGGTTGCAGCACTAGGAGAGTGCTGGTATAGCGGCACTTATGGAGGCGTTCCTTGGTTGCAGCACTAGGAGAGTGCTGGTATAGCGGCACTTATGGAGGCGTTCCTTGGTTGCAGCACTAGGAGAGTGCTGGTATAGCGGCACTTATGGAGGCGTTCCTAGTTTGAGTGCTCCAGAAGGAGTAATGATCCTTATGCACAGAAACACTTATGGATGGGCATTCCGTAATGGCAGATACGCAGGTAAATCATTACCTGTATGTCCTCTACAGGTGCACGGTACTTATGGAGGTGTTCCTTGGACAGCACTAGTAGAGTGCAGGTATAGCAGCACTTATGGAGGCGTTCCTTGGACAGCACTATACTTGCCACAAGCTAAGTTGGCGGTGATGGCCCGCCCACTTCATTAGTTCGAGTCATTATCCGTATTTTCATAGAAAATATTTTGATATGATATAATCCTCTTTCCATTTCCTATGTAAAAGTTTAATTATTGGAGAACTAGTTAAAATTCTTTCACAGAATTCAAAAGTCATTCGGAGTAAGAAAAATGAATTTATATATATTACAGGAAATCGAAGCCGAAGACAAAAAATTATTGTCGAATGTAAACAATTCGTTATTTCAAGGTATTATGTTATATATGAATTGAATAAAAACAAATAATACAAGCCATATTACATGATAACTTATACACTGTCGATTGCATACCTATAAATATGCTATATGATTATATGAATCATAAGACACCACAAAATATGCATGATGGGAGTGGGGAAATGTCTAGATAAACAGCCACTCAGTGATCAGCTGATTCTGACAGCTCGCTCATCGTAGACAACTTGACTGAGTAAGTCAGTGTTGCCATCTTTATATTTTGCTACAGATAACTATAAGTTTCGGTGTGTTATAGCCCAGTCAAACAATTGTTTAGATCGGAAACTTGCTGCAATTATATTTAAATATATTTAGGTAAAATAAATTTGATACATCAAACATTTAATTGACTCAACAAAAGAAAACAAATTGAAACATCATTGGATACATCAAACAATATCTCAAAATAACAAATTCATTCGTCTTTAGTATTTTAAACATTTCATTTAAGTGAAGTAATTACTTCAATCATCGCTTTCTGACTTCTCACTGTCACTGGTGATGTTTATAATCAATTTTTTTCAGTTAGATGGTCACGTACTAGATCACTTCTTCTATAAATATCCTATACTTCTCTTGTGTGACAAATATATGACCTAACAAGCATCAGAGTGGTAGACTCAATGAGAGATGAAGACGACACCAAAGGAGGAGGCCTACTAATAATGTATAGAACCAAAGGAGAGATCCAGATAGAAAAAGAAAAGTCGGAACACAAAGACATTCTAATAGTAAAGGTTAATTATATAACAACAATATTCAACATAATTCTGGTCAACATGTCAACTAGTGATAAAGAAAGGAATAAACAAATAATAAGCGCCTTACATGTAGCCATAGAAAAATCCACAGACCTGCCTATGATAGTCCTTGGGGATTGATCAAAATGGAAAATATGTTATGGACATAATGGAAAAATATGACCAAACGCTATTAAATGGAGATCCCAGCTGCAAAGGAGATATAACCTGGAGTAGAGGAGATCAGAACAGTGCTATAGACTTTGCCCTAGTCAACCAAAATATGTATAAAAAATATGAATGTATGGAGATAGACGAGGAAAATATGAATATGATCTATCAGACCATCACCTCATAAAGGTCCTATTCAAAATGAACACTAAAGTAAGGAAAACGTTCAGAAAAGAAACAAAAGAAATCAAATATTTGAAAGTTACAGAAGAGTCTACCAGGAAATACCTTGAATATATAGATTTAAAGTAAGCCAACAAGACACAAAAGATCTAACCTAGTTGGAAGAAACAATGAGTGAAACAAAAACAAATAACTTAGAGAAGATAATCAAAAGAAGGTTAAAGACAGGAAAGCAAGAAGAAATAGAACCAGTATGGGTCACCAAAGAAATAAAGAAGGAAATAAGCCAGAGAAGGGTATATAACAAATTAAAAAGGAAAGCCACAAGAATAGAAGAAAACAGATACTATGAAGAAGCATATCTTAAACAAAAACAAAAAGTACAGATAATAATAAAGAAAGCATATGAAGAATATGAAGAAAAGATTAAAAATGAGATAATGAATGATAAAAACAGACACAGGAAAATCTGGGAATATATAGACATGCTGAGAGGAAAGACCACATCAGAAAAAGAATGGATAAGAATATTCGATGAAAATTAAGCAAGAGATGAAGGACGAAACCCTAGGGAAAGAGCTGGTAAAATTCTGGGAAACAATATACCAAAAAGAAGAAAACAAAATAGGAGAGATATGGAATGAAAGCAAGAAAGAACAGTACAAACATGACATGGAAGAAATAGTGAAAAGATTAGGACAGCAGATGAAATGCCATATATCTTTAAGGGAACATATGCATGGAGTGTATGACCCAACAGAGACAGAGATTAGACCCATGGAAGCAAATCAACATAACAGAAGAATATGTTAAAAAATCAACTTGAGAAAATGAAGACAAATAAAGCACCAGGACCAGATGGAATGAAGCCAGTACTGTTCAAATTACTCTTACAAAGTAACAACCTTCAAAAAGAATTGGCAGAATGTTTAAATAACATACGGAAGGGCAGGAAAACGCAGAAAAGCTGGTTTAAGTAAAAAACAACACTTACGCCCAAAAAACAAAACCCCACAGTCAAAGATCTAAGGCCAATTGCTCTAACAAATGCATCATATAAAATCTTCATGGGGATCTTGAGAACCAAAATAGAAAACATATTAGAATATAGGAAAATGAATGAACTGCAATCAGGCTTTACCGCACAAAGGAGAGGAATCGATAATTTATATATCTTACAATACTGCATACAAGAAACTTACAGAAGAAAGGACCCATTATTTGTAGTATCAATAGACTTCCAAAAAGCATTTGACTCAGTTAATAGGAAAAAGCTCATTGAGGTCATGATGAAATATAGGCTACATGCAGAAGTAATAAATACAGTTGCAAAGATATATACAAATGACATTCAAGCCTATGCCTTAACAATACAGAACAAAAAGAACTAAACGTAACTAATGGAATAAGACAGGGATGCAATAGCTCAACCATATTCTTTCTATTAATAACGTACCTGATAATAGAAAAATTAGAAAATACAACAGAAGGTTTCAGAAATGAAGTAATAAGGATAGTGGCACTACTATATGCAGACGACGGATTAATACTAGGGCACACACTAGAAGAAATAGCAAAATTAATAAAAACCCTTATGGAAATCGCAAGTGAATGTGGCCTAAACATAAACAAGGACAAGGGTAACATACTAATATACAACGACTGGTACAGTATCGATGATGGATAGTAGGTTAGCCAACTGGGTTGTTATTTTAGAAATCAAGAAGATATAGGTCATACACAACTTGAAAACCCATCAAATAGCATACAGCTCTTCTACAAGTGCATAGGAAAACTTACAAAGGCAGAAAATGCCTAATTGCCAAGGCTTAAGTAAGCTAGGGCCAACCACATCTCTCTAGGGGGAGGCAGTGTTGAAGGCCAATTTCAGTGACCATAGGATCACTTGTAAGGGTTTCATGCTACTTACTCCCTTGAGGCTGAGATTACAAAAGACATAGATGAATTGGCACTCCACTGTTTAGCAAGCTCGCTTATGGAAATTAACATCTTAAAAATAGTATAGGTGTTGACCTGATGGATTGGTGAATGATGTCACAGTTTTGAGTTTGTGTGTATGCTTGTAGGAATGCATATTTTTGGTTTACACTGAGAATGTTCCACTGTAAAATTTTGATGGTTTGCATATCACTGCATTTATTTACTCCACTTGCACTGTCACTGTTACTTATTTCACTGACACAACGATGCATGGTATTACTGTGAAAGAGTAAAAAAACTCAAGGCCAGAGTCAATAGAGTCAGAAACTTTTTAGGTAAAATCTGTCAGATGACATGTAGACTCCTCTGCTAGATAATGGCCAAGACAGCACAGCAGAGACAAAACTGATCAAACTACATCCATGGTACTAATGATGTGCCAACATCAGCAGAGAGTCGGCAGTGACCCAAATCTGGAAATTTCTTCCAAAACTTGTAGGAAAGAGCAGGACGCTGCAGAGTATCCATACCAACCCTCAAGAGGAAGCTGATAACTTAGCCAGGAACTTTTCAGGGAAAACAAAATCACACAATCTTCCTCAAATGACTCAGGAAACAAAACTAGTGAGTTTACCCCTTCAAGATGGAGAGATCAATGATGCCTGTGCAGAGTTACCTTCACTACTGATGAACTAAACAGTACACCATGAAAGGGGAAGAGATAACCTCTTCCTGTTTCAGATGCAATCACTCGCAGTATGTTGAGGCACATGAGTGACTCTGCCAAGTAAGTTTATCTCCTCCTGATAAACAAGATGCATGCAGAGCACACAAAAACTGTTCATTTTCATGCATAAAGTTTTCTTTTATGGCCCCCTCCCAGATAAAATGGTAAGTGGGACAACAAATGCTGCTTATTTTTGTGCATGAAGTTTCTTTGTTTGTGTGTTTGTGTGTGTGTGTGTGTGTTCCTATCAAACACAAGCTCATTTCCTATTCTTTGTCAGAACTCCTACTAGACTGGGACTTAGTACTATAAACTTGTCTTTTCTACCAATGGGTACTATAAGTTTCAAAGGGATTGCAACCCTGCCTGTCCCCTCTCTTTCATCTTCACTAACTGCCAGAAAAGCAATGTTTCTTGTCTTTTCACAGTTCTGGGATGCTATGGGAGTAAAAGCTTATGCCATTACAAATCTAGCTTAATCTTAAACAACAACCACAAATGACAGTCTACTTCCGTCTTTCAGCATGATCTTGGTCAGCGGTGGCTGACTGAAACGTGGCCTTTTCCTGAAAAAGGACAACTCACCGATGATGAACCTACCATCGAACTGTGTAACCGATAATTAATTGTGTATTCATCTAAAATAAAGCTAACTTAGTTTGCAACCTACTTCGGGATGTTACTGGCAGAATGTGGTAACCCAGAAAATTAATTAATAATAATAATGTAAGCCGCATAATCAGCATGCATACCATTACATTCTTACCGAGATTCATACTTCCCCCCACCCCCTTTTCTTCCCAAGCTCGTTGTTCTTGTTCTTGACTCATATAAAGATTGGTTGTCTTTCGAATTTCTTGTATCTAGACAAACGTTTGCCAACGCTCCGGGTGAAGGACGCCAATGTAATTACTTTTACTTCATCATAATGAGAACAATTTTCTAATTATAAAGAAATACACAACGACAGCTACGCTAATTAACAGATACTGTGAAATCTTACACAACGCGCAACTTTACCATCCAAGATATTAGCAATTTTATCATGATGTGGCGAAAGTTTTGCTACTGTTTATAGGCAATTAACCGAATGCTTGTAAAGGAATAAATTTGAAGTCATATTATAAGAATTTTTGTTGCTTGCAGTTCACTCTCTGATTAAATGTCTTCTTTCTCTTTCAAATTTTCTGACCTCTAGCTTCGGTTAACGTTGTTGAATATGTTGTTGGCAATTTCTTTTCGTAAAATTTTTAACTCTAATATCTTTAGTTCTGGTACTGTACGTACTGAAATTTAAGTGTGGAATTATTCTAATTTCCTTGAACAGAAGACAAAATCTTATCTACTAAGACTTTTGTCCTCAACTGATTTAAAAACAAATTGCTGGAACGTTTGCATCACCCATTAACATTTTATCTCGAACATTTCCTTTATTGTTGTCTCAATTATCTCATTATTCTTAAATTAATCAAACTCTCCTATTGTAAAATAAAAAGTAAATAAATAAATTCAAGCTCATACAATATTCCAATAAGATGCTGAAGCTTTTTCACTGTGCTGAATCGGAATAATTAAATAAATTATACTAAATGAGTTTCAATCCAAGGAATACAAACAATATCTTATAAGAAAATATTATGATAAAAAATATTATCATAATGAATCTTTGCCTGACGAAAGGACACGGACTAAAGTTGGATTAAAGCCTGAATGTTAGGCTCATTAAAGTAATTCCTTATACACATATGAAAAGGACGCTGATGAACTGCCCTTAAAGAAATCTCTCATTACTCCAGCATAGATCAAAGGATGGTTGCTATATACTAAAAGATCACCAAGCCCCGAGTTAAGGAATAACAAGAGAGTTAATTATTTGGATGAATAGATGACTAGCTCCCTGGAAATGTAAAAGAATAAAATTCCCTATCCTAATATATATATATATATATATATATATATATATATATATATATATATATATATATATATATATATATATATATATATATATATATATATATATGGTTCGTAACCATTGGCTATGGCGTCGGCTAGAGCATTTTTACTCTATAAAAAATTAAAACTATGGGTTAGGTTATTGATAATGCTGACAAAATTTGTGTGTGGTTGTAAAATATACATATGTCAACTTTCAGCTACATCCGATGCTTTGACAAGGAGCAAAGTCCAAAAAACCGTGTTACAGAGACCCTGAATCTCATAGTAGGTGTAAATGCGGCAGACCCAGTTATAGTGGAAAGTTTAAGAAATGATCTAATGAAAATAGGAGAGTGGTCAAAAAGATGGCAAATGCCTTTTAACTTTGAATAAGTGTAAAGTGTTACAAATAGGAACAAGCAACCCCCATGCCAGCTACATACTGCGTGGGAAGGACATTAACAGTGTAGAACAAGAGGAGGACCTTGGAGTCATCATTACCAAGGACTTAAAATCCACAAAACAGAAAAAGCTGAAAAGAAGGCACAGAAACTAGTAGGATACATGAAGAGGCAGTTCAAATACAGAAACAAGGAAATGGTGCTGCAGCTCTACACATCAATAGTTAGACCTTATCTTGAATATGCAGTACAGTTTTGGTCACTAAGAAAGGACATAAATAGATTAGAAGAGCCACAAAGTTAATTCTAACCATCAGGCACATAGGTTACCAAAGACGACCAGAGAGCCTGAACATATATGGCTTAGAAAAACGACGATTGCAAGGACAATTAACAGAAACATTTAAAATACTGAAAGGCATAACAAAATTAAACAGTAACCTACTTACGAAAAATCCAGACAAGAAATAATGGATGGAAACTAGAACTGAGAGATACAATACATCCCATTGTATGAACTTCTTTACATATACAAGATATGTGACACATAGAATAAACTGCCACCAGAAGTTGTGAACAGCAACAGTGTGGAAGAATTTAAAAGAAAGCAAGACAAAATCATTAGGACACTGTGAATGAATAGTAAAACCTGCTCCTAGAGATAAGTGAGCTCATTATGTCTCCTCGGATGGACTAACAAGTCTTTGAGATATCCTAATTTGTGTAACTCTCTCCTTCTACGAGTTTACAAGTCTGCCAGTTTGACGGTCTTGAATAATTTTCATAACTACGGAAATCAGTTCACTTGACTGTATACTGCATTTGTAGAACATTTTAGCACACTGACCGTAATTGTCTCCCTCAGCAGCTAAAATATGTTGCAGTAGTGTCATAAAGAAAATCTATATTATCCTAATTTGTCTTATATGAAAAGGAAAAACGAAAAAATATTTTTTTTTAATCTCGATTCTTTTCTGGATCGTGACCCCAAGGGTTAAATTTAACCATGTATGTATCCAATTTTGAGGCGTGTTTAAAACAAGCCTATTGGGAATTACCGTAAAAAAACATAAACAAAACAATGTAGATATCATACAGGTAATGACTCCCTAAAAATATTATTCCTAGATAACGAAACTTTGTTGGGGGTCACTATCTAGGAAAGATCCAAAATCTCGAAACTAGTTTTCCTCCATACACAGGTAACTTTGGAAAGATTGTCCTCTGGACCGAAGATGCAAGGCCTACTGTTGCAAGTCTGTTTAGGTCTGCAAAATTTCAGCAAGTCAGTGGCTGTCTCCTCCCTGCCACAATATGTAATTGCTGTAACAAGGCTTCGACCTCGTCTTTTAGTTTAACTGGTGCTTCCCATATTTTTGAAGATGGTTGCCAGGCATTCTCTCTCTTTCTCTCTCTCTCTCTCTCTCTCTCTCTCTCTCTATGTATATATATATATATATATATATATATATATATATATATATATACATACAAACATATATATATATATATATATATATATATATATATATATATATATATATATATATATATATATATATATATATATATACATAGAGAGAGAGAGAGAGAGAGAAAGAGAGAGAATGCCTGGCAACCATCTTCAAAAATACTGTAGCAGTAGTGCCGCAACAGTATAGCAGTAATATACATGAATTAAACATTTAGACCAACTGCTGGGATCTTTGAGGATCATTTAGCACTCCTTACAACTACTCGAGAAAAGAGTTTATATAACCAGAAGTTAAATTTTCTAATCCAACAATGCCCATGGTAGCCTTCAGTGTTATCCTGAATTATAACGAGGCGAAAGTGGGTGGAGCCTCATGAAGTCACCATTCTGACGATAATTATTGGTGAAGGTTTAAAGCCAATATACGGTACCGGCTATTCTTTTTCAGTAAATAGGTAGATAGCCAATAAATAAAAATTGCTTGACATTGGATATAGCAGTTATCAAATCAAGCTTGTCTACTATGTTTTTGGTAATTACCAACTATTCCCTACATCTTGTCAATCTGATTGTGACCTATAAAGAAGACTGTAATTTCTTTGGAAACTTATTTGGGATTAGATTATAAATCGAAGTGTTTTTTGTATTTATTAACATATTTTGTTGGTTTGTTCATTATGACAATTATCAGTGGGGATGTTCCAAAGTTCATAAAGGTGTACTGCTTTGCTTGTATTTAAATTTGTATGTCATTGTTGCCAGAGGTTTAGCCTTCGTTACGTATAGCCAATCATCCATCGAGAAAGAGGGAAGAAATGATGTCATAAGTTACGTAACGAGTGCGTTCGAAACCTTTTCTCTGAGTAAGGTCACTTTTACATTATAAGTACCAAATTTATTTAACCTACGTAGTGCAGAATACACTCAAAATTTATGTGTTGATATAATATGTATTCTGAATAAGCATTATATTTATGAAATGCATAGATAAAAAGTTATTGCGAAAAAACCGTGTTACAGAGGCCCTGAATCTCATAGTAGTTTGGTGTCACCTGCAAATTTGGCTGTCTTGCTAGTTAAGCCTACTTCATTTTCATTAATGTAAATCAAAAACTAGAGAGGGCTAAGGACAGAACCCTGAGGAACTCTGCTTATTACATCTGCCCATTCTGATTCTTCACCATTTATTATGACTCTCTGTTTTATATAAGTTAGCCAGTCTTCGATCCAGTCTGCTATTTCTCCTACAATTCCTAAAGCTCTAACTTTTTGTCATTAGTTTCTTGTCTGGAACTTTGTCAGAGGCCTTTAGAAATCTAAGTAGAGTATATCTAATGCTCTACTACTGTCATAAATACCAAGCATGTTATGAAAAAACTCCTAGAGGTTTGATAGGCAGGATCTGTTTCGTCTGAAACCATATTGACTGTTTAACAGCAAGTTGTTTCTATCAATGTGATCCACAATTTGATTTGCGATTATGGACTAAAAAATCCTCATTTACCTTTGCATGTCTAATTTTTCCACCATTCTACAGAGTTCTTTATGCTTGCTTGCTTCTTCTGGTGTTGGGTGTGGGTTCATTGATTTGTGCAATTTATCTCGTTCTCTTATTTTATATGTAATTTCTCTGTTGAACCACTTAGGCTGAGGGTTGCCATCTGTTAGCATTTTCTTTAATGGTATACATCTACAGCATTTTTATGTGTATTACTGTAGAAAGGCTTCCCAGCACTTATCCATGCCTGTGTTCACGTCGTACTCTAGATTTTTAACGTACTCCTTTAGCTTTTTTTTAGGGTCTTGTTGACGGTAGTCTGATATCATTAATATCTTCTCTTTTTGATGTTGTACATTAATTGGAAATGAGATAATTTTATGGCCGCTTTTGTATGGAATTGCACCTACTGAAAGGTCAGACACTAGGTTATCTTCTGTTGATAGGATGATGTCTAGTATGTTGTTTCCTTTAGCAGGTTTGTCAACCCATTGGTGGAGGAATTCATTTTTTACAAAATCTAAAAGTCTCTTTCCTTCTACATTTGATGTGGCGGTCATCGTGACCCAATGTACTGCTGCATTGCAATTTCCCATTATTATGCGAAGTTTGTTGTTTATCTCTTGTCCTAGTAGTGCATACAGCTCTTCATCGGAAACTGTGGTTGGTTGGGAGGTCTGTACACTAGCATTAGAGTTTCTTTCTTCCCTAGACTGTTTAAATTGATGCCAATCACTTCTTTCATGGTTGCAATTTTACACTCTATTGGACTGAGGTGGTCCCTGACATATAACATAACGCCTCCACCTTTTTTCATTGAGTCTATCCTTTTTGAAGAATTTATATCCAGCTATCTGGTACTCTCCTACGAAGTCTTTGTTGCCGCTTTTATCCATGTTTCTGTGATACCTATTATGTCTAATTCTTTACTTGCTACCAATGCATCGAAGAGATCTACTTTGTTCCGAATAGATTGTACATTAAACAAGTCATTTCATCCTCCCTGCTCTATGATTGCACTTTTTCTTTTATTTACCTTGAATTTTTTTCACTGCCTAGGCTATCTTCTTAGCTCTTGCACCTGGGTAAGAATTAAATTTTCTCTTCCTTCTAATTTTGGCCACAAAATTTAAGCCCTGATCTTTTACTAACGTCTCCAGTTAAGATTGTTTCCTCCTCTGTTTCTGAGAGCACAGTAAATCTATCCGTTGTGTTGATTCCTTTCGTGGGACAATATTGTGTTTTCTAGCTGCTATCACTCTTCTACCAACAGCTCTCTTGAATTCATCATTTTTATCCTTGTAATCTTCTTTCTTTGTACCTATTCTTGTGGTTGTTTCTGTTTCATTTCTGGTTCTGGTCTTAAGCAATTGTTTTATAATCTCCACTATAGTCTCTCCATTTTCTACTATGTAGTTGTTCAATTCGTGTTTCTCTCTCTTAAGGTTTGTAACTTCTCTTCGTAGGTCTCAAATTTCCCTTTCCATCCTGTCTTCTCTTCTCTTGCCTTCGAGTTTGTCGTTTGTCAACTCCTTTAGTTCCTTTGCTAATTCTTCTACTTCCCTCCTCAGTTTAGCTATCTCCTGTTCTTGTTGACAGGAGAGACAGACACTGAGACTTCCTAGCTTTGATGCACATTCCTCCTTGTAGTCTACGCACCACTTGTTAACACTGCATTTCGCACATGTTTGCTTTAATTTTAACTTTTCTTAAGTAATTTCTGTTTGTATCTTGGTTTCAATATTTCTATCTGTGCTTTTAATTCAGTATTCTTGTTAATGTGACCGGTTGATAAGGGAAAAAAGGGCGGGTGTTTGTCTAAAAGAGCTATTCAAATGTCGGTTGCCCCATTATTTAGGTGTTTCTTTTAAAAATATGAAAATATTGCATGAATTGTGACCAGTCTTCATAATATTCATAATTGAAAATACTTTATTTTGGTTCGATATGTTTTTCTATATAATTCTGATGAAGCTGCAAGGCTAGTGTAGTACTAAATCACCGCCTTTCCGGAGATACATCTCAGCCCTAGAGTGCACCAAACCGACTTCATCTCTTTGTACCTTCACCTCAGTTCTCTAAGTACTATTTCCGTCACCGCTACGTGACGATTAAAGAGAGGGGCTCTCTTTTCAGGCGAACAAGTTATGGAATGGAATATAGAGTTTAAGCCAAAGGCCAAGCATTGGGACCTATGAGGTCATTCAGTGTGGAAAAGAAACTGAGAGAAGGTAGGTTTGAAAGGTGCAGAAGGAGGAGAACCTCGCAGTTGCACTGAAGTAATTGTTACGATAGGGTGGATAGAAAAATGGAAGAAAGATATGACTTGAAGTACAGTAAACGGAAAGGGGTTGCACCTCTGAGTTTAAAGAAAAAAAAATTAGTAATGCCTACAGCGCACTCCGTGCGTTGAACCAACGATACTACTAACCTACAAGGGCTAAAATGTAACATCCCTCAAGATACTCTTATTTTCGCTCTGTAAATATCAACATTATCCTATTATTATTGTTTTGTGATAGCCTTTCTCTCTCTAATCCAATGACTTACAATTCCCTTCCTGTTTTCATTTTCCGTGAGTCTTCCAATTTGTTACCTTTTCAGAGGAAGACTGATCTGTCACTTCCCTCGGGATTAGGGATCGGTCTTTACTCTCCAAACACCCACCCCGCCCCCCTCCCCCTTTTTTTTTATTCCATCGAGACATTTCTGGGACAGGAATTAGGTTGCCATTCCCATCATCCTTTGGATTGAAAAATAATGAAACAATCGATAGACATTTTCATCTGTAGGTTATCCATGAAGTCTCTCTTTGATATTAGGGATAATATACACGAAATGTTGCGTTAAATATACAACCGGAGATATATGTTATACGAATTTTATTTTTTTATAGAGAAAATGAGACAAAATCACTTGAGCAAAAACAATCAATTGGTAGAATAGTTGGACTTATACTGCATCGCTATTTCATGTCTGACTGAGATGACTTTTATATTCTTAACCTTCCTTATGTCTGCTTAACTCTAAGGAAACAAAAGCCGCAGATACCTAATATGATTTATTCATAATTCACTTTTAGCCTGATTTAATTATCTTTGCTACTTAAATCTTTAATTCTTTACGTGACTGATTCAACTGATTGAGATACCTAGTATTCTTTATTAATTAAGACTTTTCGTTCATTAACTGTATCTTTTACAGGTCACAGCCGTGATTGTTATACGGAGGAAACACTGACTGAGAGTTATGGGTATTGAAGCCGAAAATATGTTTTTGTTATGAGCAGTTCTATCCTCCCCAAAATATCAAATCCAGAAATAAAACATTTTCACGAAAAATCCATATTTTTAAAAATCCAACAGAGTTTTAACTCCAAGATATTATACATACTAGAAAGTAAGAAAAGCTGGTGAGAACTGATAATGTTATATACATACACTGATTATACCCAGCATACTCTTATAGTACTCGCAGTCATAAATATTATATCACTCGACCAGGAAGTGGTATTCAGTCAAGAGAATTAGTCATTTACTGCAAAGCGTCTGGGGTTACCCAGCTATTGAAGAGTTTACTGCGAAATACGACTCGAGATCGGAAAAGCCGAGTTTTTCATTCTCCATCGCACAGCTGACGTGAGAATTTTCAGCAGAATCCAGTTGCTGTCAAACAAACTCAACCAGAAGATTTGCCAGAGCTTTGCAATTTATCTTTCTATAATGTGGGGTATCGTTGAACAGCAATATTGTTCGATGTCCGCTAAGGATACTTTGGACCTAAAGATGTCATGTCATCCTAAATTCCTGTGTGACTGTTATATGTAATCAGGAATCTCATAAAACTGGGTTTATTATGAAAATCTGTAACTAACCTGGGCATGACGATGTTTAATGTACTATCACTCAAAGATTATTAGTAATAATAAACAGTGTTAGGTCACTAAAATAACTATGACTTTTAAACTTACATGCGACTGAATTAATTACGGATGTATATATTCTGAAAGTCACTAATAACTGAATCTGTAAGAATCACCAAACAAAACACAGAAAATAGGAATATATTCTAACCTAAAAATCCCTTCTTAAAAATCGCCAGTTTTTCCAAAATTCCCGGGATTTCACACTTGAACAGTTACGTACTGAACGTAATTCATTATATTTTAATGGTGTGTTTTTATTATTCTGAGATAGACTCAATCTGATCAAATTATACAATACAGAATCAAGTACAAAACGCTAACTACTTAGTACCTGATTACACTGATGGCAAAAGATTAATTAGGCCAATCATTATCCACATAACTTCATGAAAATTTCAGATAATATATAATCGAAATAAAAAAAAAGAAAGACAAAGTCATTTACGTAATAAATCTGAGGTGTTCATAAGTTTTTTCTGCATTTTTGAAAGTGTTTCATTTAGTATCACTTCGACACTATTAGAAATAATCCACCAAATGGAACAGCTACTCAGGGGGAAGTTTACAGTAAAAGCAACTGGTTTGATATACTATTGGTTACATTTGTTCATCATTAGCACAATGAAGCCAAATCTTCAAGAAAACACGAAACAAGATTAAAAATATCCAAAAACATATATAAAAAAATAAATGTGTGTCATAAATGAATAAAACCGATCGAACAAAAACAGCCTATTCTAAATCACGAACAAAAAATTATACAGAAAAAATTATACAAAGAAAAATGTAAGAAACGAAATCACAGAACGACACGAAACCAACAAGCAAGAGAGAAAGATATATTTCCAAAGCAGTCGCACCCAGACGGTGTTTTTGTGAAATCTTCATCGTCTCTCCACAACTTTGCACAAAGCATCCGATGTCCTTCGAGTTGTTTCAAGATGAAATCACGCACGTTTGTTGACGTGATGTTACTTGAGCACGGAAACTCTGCCAGTTACTTGCTACCTCGACACTGAATTTATTTCTGTACATTAAAACTTACAAATAGCATAGGGGGTTCTTTCTACTTTAACAAAAAAATTCAGAGCAACCAGCTCACTGCATCAAAATTGAAACAGATTCGCCGAGTCTTTCACAGGAAGGAAAAAACCAATGTGAAGCTTTAAACTCTCTCTCTCTCTCTCTCTCTCTCTCTCTCTCTCTCTCTCTCTCTGTTGGGAAGGAAGACCACTAGGGTTGAAAGGATACAGTCTAACTCTTGAAAGTAAATCACTTGTATATGAAAGGCCAATAATAATTTTTCTTTTACAGGCATCTATCTGGTGCCCTAATCGTGGATATGCATGATATTGTACATTTATATATATATATATATATATATATATAATATATATATATTATATATATATGTAATATATATATATATATCCATTATGCAGAGAGAGAGAGAGAAGAGATGGATAGCTAGATATATATATATATATATATATCTATATATATATATATATATATATATATATATATATATATATATATATATATATATATATATATATATATATAATGCCATTTGGAAACATTTGAAAAATGTCGTCCTCCATGAAATGAAATTACTGAGAAAATTTGTAACACTCTATACAGTTTTATATCTTGTATTTTAAGAGAATCCAAGCTGCAGTCCGCGTTATTCAAAACAAATGGTCAAACCTTTAAGCGGAATTTATATGAAGGAGTTTCAGGTGGATAATGTAGCACAGGTAGATCATTCTACATCGTCGCAGAATTCAGGAAAATTCTTCAATTATTTTTGAAGTGGGTCTCCGTAAAGGAATATTGCATCAATATATATATATATATATATATATATATATATATATATATATATAATATATATTTATATATATATGAAGAATTACAAAAACTTTCAGCTTTCATTGCACTAGAGAAAGAGGTCGTTTCGTTGATCATAGAAAGAAGAGAAATATTGCAGCTTATCTTCGGGAGAATATTTATAACGTGATCGCAAAACATTCTTGGGTTAAGGTGCTTTCCAGTGACTTACAAGGATGGGAGACTGGTCATCGAAAGTTCGGATAGACCAATGAAGTAACAGCTGAAGGAGCTCAATTTGCTCTCTCAATAGCACCTTCGATGGCAACTCAGGAATAGCCGAAAACTTTATTTTGGGCAAAGAAAATTGTACTGCGTCGGAATCAAAAACTTTAGAAACGTCAGCTTTTGTTCTAATTCGAAGATACCGTACCTGATGACGACCCTTTAGAGTTGTTCAAGAAGAGGACGGCCTTTCGTTCCCTGCCATGCCGACCCCCCAGCCAACGATCAATCACGCTTTTGAATAGAAATATTGATAGTTAACTACATAGTATTTATTGCCTTGTTTTCTTTTTAGTTTTCTGCAGAAGGAAACTATTGAGATGCTATTTGTCTGTTCGTTAGCATTTTTTTTCTGTTCACTCTCAGATCTTAAAAACTACTGCAAATTGGTGTGTTGATCATCCACCCTCCAATCATTTAACATACGAAACTGCAGCCCTCTAACCTCAGTAGTTTTTATTTTATTTAGGGTTAACGTTAGGCATGATTGTGCATCTGTCACCGCTATAGGTGCCAACAACACAGTCCACCATCGGACCGTGGCTGAAAGTTTCATGGGCTGTGGATAAAAGTTTTATATAGCTTTATGCATTGTACAGAAAACTCCATTGCGCCAAAGAAACTTTGGCGCATTGTTTACTTGCTTTATCTGTGGATCCTCTGATTGTGACATCGTTCTTTGTTAATGTTCATTTTAATGAACAAATCCAGAAAAGATGAGCGAAACTATAAGTGTTTGTAATTCTTCACAAACTCGTATGAACTTCATACACAAGTGTATCATAGGATCCGTGACCACATGCACGCACACACGCACGCACACATAAACACACACACACACACATACATACATACATATATATATATAATATATATATATATATATATATATATATATATATATATTGCCTCTATTTCTTATGGGTAGTATGTAAAGAAATACCTTCAGTTTCTGCAGGATCTGAGCATACCATCCTATCACTTAAGTTTTACTTGTCGCCTTAAGATAGGTAGTGATAATACGACCCTTATTTTCATTCTTTAGGACAGGTCCCACATTCTGGCCTTCGACTTTCTTAGGTGTAGGATACCTTGCAAATTAACCATTCAAAATTTTCTACCTTACAATTATTTATTAAATGAATTATAATTTATTTATTTATCTATATCTACTCGCTTCTTTTCCATCATTTCTTTCTGTGGAAGATTGCTTTACCAAGCTCATTCTTATTCAAAATTCCATGTAATGTTTGCCAAATGAGAAAGGTAATAATAATAATAATAATAATAATATCTTGCCTATATAATTTCACTGTATTCTTTTTCTCATTTACCAAGCACTCTCTACTGCAACGTACGTCACACTTAATGGTAGTAATAAAATTTCCGGACCATTCGATTATTGAGTGGTTTGCGATAGAATTACAATAATTGACAAATTCAATTGCTGCCAGCCATACAATCTATAGGGTCAGTGTTTTCCATTTGCTTTTATCATTAGGCAACTATATCACATTTGCAAACTTTCATTCACGATTCTTCCAGTGCATCTTCCTCATCTTTCCACTCAAATGGAAATGAGTAACGGGTAAAACATGGATTAGTATTGCCCTCATATTGTGCCTCTAATCTATGTAACGGAGCCAAAGTCTTACACAAAGTGACTGTCCTTTTAATCTAAACCACCCCAACGATTTTTTCATGATTTAAGTCCTCGTACTTTGTAGATTGCCAGCTCAAAGCCGGCTTAACATACAGAGGGTTCGATCCTGCTTCTACATCTACAATGTTTTACTCTGCCATTTCCTGTTTCTTTTGAATCTCCTAAGGCAATATATTGTTCTCATTGCAGGGAAAACCACACTGGCACTTAGCAACTACATTTCATATCACCTATATCTTTTTCATATTCATAATTACCTGATTGTGTGTTTTCCTTGATAACATTAAATGACTGGACTTGTTATATGTCGTTGAAACAACGTATGACTCCAATGCCAATTGTTGTTTCTAATTCTGTTGCACAATCCCACACATACTTTTTTAATGAACAAGGAAGAAATGACACGTCATTAAACAATATAATTGTGGACAGAGTATCAATATCATATCCATAATTACATATATCTCTAATAAAATTAGAATAGATTCTGATACTTATTTAAATAATGCTATATGCAATGACCTAACGATATTTCTTTTTCATTCATTTTCTTATATCGATGACTCCGAAGCTAAAGTATTCTTGTTCGTGACAGAAAAATCCATTATTATTCTGGAATATCCAGTCTCTGCCATTATTATCTATTTTTAGTAGTAGTGGTAAAAATATCTTTAGTAGTTGCCATTACTGATTTTACCAATAATTTATCACGGGTTAGTCAGACTCTACTTAATAGCATCCATTTTTTACTTTTCTATTGGGAAGAGTTACACGTGTATAGGCTACGAGTATCCTTCTGATACGGTTTCTAGGTACAGAAGAAGGTCAATGGCTGCTATCACTTTTTAAACTCGTGGATAAAACCCTTGAGCAGAAAACCTCCTTTGCATTTGTCCTCTCATACACCTACTCATTAGCAACATTGCGAACTCTACTTCCTTCGTAAACTAACTCTCAAGGTCCTTGTATACAAAGGTTCCCTTCCTTTAAAAAAAAAAAAAAAAAAAAAAAAAAAAAAACACACAAATTCCATCTATCCGACATCTTTCTATGTCTTCACCTCCTTCTTAATCTTTTTTATTTCTATATTCTTTTCATCTCCCTTTCGTTTTACATTCCTTCAACATAACCAACCATACTTAGCAGTCTCCACAAACTAACCACTCTCTACATATACCTCCGCTCCCATAAAGGTATCAGATAATTCTAATGGCCTCTTGCGAGAGTTTTTTTTTATGGTTTTTTTTGTTAGCATCAAAACATAAAACAGTTGCTTAAAAAAACAAAGACTCTATCTACTTAAGTATTGGATTATTGGGAGACTAAAAAAAACAATGTGCGAGATGTAAAAGTCAATTGACTTATGACCCACACGAAGCCCCGAGAATAATCTCTAGAGCTTCCTTCAGCATTTTAATTTTCCTTGATCACATAATCACTTTCCTCTTTTCTTTCTCTTTTTACCTCTGTTACATTCCCAAAGACGATAAAGTTCAAAGGGCATTATGGAAAGAGTTAATAATATGAAACACTAAAGTTTTGAGGCTGGTTTTCTTTGGTTTCTTTATTACAGGGAAAAAAAAAAAAACAGGACGGTGGCTCGTGCAGAAATTAAACCAATGCCTCAGTGTTAGGAAATGTATTTTTTGGATTTTTTGCGAGAAGTTTCCAGTTTGTAAAATTGTTTTCGGAAAATGTGAGGGCAATTCAGAAAAACTTGCACATGAATGTGAACTCGTCATTTTATGACTATTTCAAATGGATAATTTCAGGTGTATGATAATTTAACAATGAAAATATTCATCTCCTGTTACACGGTTTATTGACCTTTATTTACATCAAGAAACTAGTGTTGCCAGAGCTGTAAGTCTGATAAAGGACACTATAAATTTTTTTTCAAACTTTTGCAAGCTATCTGTAAACGCATCCCAGTTAATAAAATGAAATTGTTTTTTTTTTTTTATGACAGGATCATCTTTTTCAAGAAATACTTACAGGCAAGTGCACTTGAGAGAGTTGCTGGCGTAATCCCAACATAATTGGCAAGGGTGTAACGTTCCCCCTCAGGGTAATAATACACAAAGTCGTTTATTTAGTAGGATGAAAGGGTTCAAAATATTAACCAATATTATTAATATTATTATCGTTATTATTATTAATTATAATATAATGATAACCAATGGAGTTTTAATTAACTTATGGTAATTTGATCACATATTTTAAGGGAGAGTTATCGGGATGATACAAATTATGTAAATCTAGTGCACTTGAAGTGTGAAAAACAGAGGATCACAAGTATACACAAAAAGAATGGCTATTTCAAATGAGAAAAGTGTTTTCAGAATGTTTTAGGAATTTAGTCGAAGTAACCAAGTTTGAAAAGAAAGAAGTGAGAACAGTTTTCACGAAGAATGCAGATGGGAAATGAAGTAGATTTTTATATACTGGAAAACGAAGAAACAGGAATTACACAGGAATAACGCAGCGTCCAACAACTGGTTGAGAGGACATACGTAAGTGGGAGGATGAAAACAGTGGATGATAGGGTACTTACATAATATGAAGTTTGGTAAATGAGAAATTAGAATACTGTACCTCTATAGGATTTTGTTTTGTAGGATTTTATTAACGTTACACGAGAGGAAGGGTAATGTGCTCATGTTGAGAGTAAGAGTTATTACGTGTGAGAAAATAGGAGCAAAACTTGGAGTAATTTCTAGCAGAAGATATATACACATACATAAATGTAAACACACACGCACCCCCGTATATATATATATATATATATATATATATATATATATATATATATATATATATATATATATATATATATATATCAGGATTAACGGAAAAAAATATAGCCAACTGGTCCTGCCATTTTCATTCACGACCGCTTCCCCATCCATAACGGCCAGAATAGTCCAGGAATGGTCTGAAGGTCGAAAGGATCTGCAATTGCTTGAATGGTCAAGTAAGGGTGCAGGCATGAACCCCATAGAGAATATTTGGGCTAATTTGGTAAATTGTTGGGAGCCTGAGAGGGAGAGGAGACCAGATCAACTTTAGGACCACTTGCGAACACATGGGAGCCCTTACGCAACCGACCACACATCTTCAGAGCCAAGTAGCTTCTATGCCTAACAGATTGGAAGAGTGATGGAGGAGGAAGGTGGTTTGGACTTCTCACTAAGATTTAATATAAATGTAAAAATTGTGTGTATATATGGATTACCCCATGACTTCCGCTGAACTTCCATGTCGCCTGATGACTCAGCACAGCTCCAAACAATGTAAAAAATCGTAATAAACCTATGCATATGGTTTAACTGCAAGTCATAATTATTATAATTTGTTTATTAAAAAGGTGAATTTGATCTCTAAAACGGAGTTCAAAATCTGAAGGAAATTTCGCTATTCTGATTACTTCGAAAATTCTCTAAAAAATAAGAACCCTGAGACAATATCATTAGGCCGCATTTCTCCAAATAGCCCTTTCCACAATGGACAGGTAATGACTGAAGGGGTTATTTAACAATAGAGACGTCCGTGCCTTAGTTTTATCTTCACATGAATGATGATCATAACAACGAAATGCATTTCTGTCCGTACGACATTAAAACTTGTATCACAATTAATATATTGAAAAATATAAGCCGAGTACATGATGCGTTTATCCATAACATGCAATAGTTATTGTTATGAACGGTGTGTAGGGAATAACCTCTACAGTATATTCAACAGGAAATACAAACCCAGCCATGAATGTAAATAATTGTTATCACTGGTAAACGAATTAACTTCACCATATGGGAATGGTTAAAAGTTTGCACCAAGTTTAGGAGTCCTTCTTCACTTTCTATTGCACGTTGTGGAATTTTTCTCTGTCACTCGTAGTTTCATTTTGATTCATCAATAACGTCTAGTCTCTCTCTCTCTCTCTCTCTCTCTCTCTCTCTCTCTCTCTCTCTCTCTCTTCTTTTCATTTTATATATTTACAAGGAGTGAGTTTAACCCATCTTTCTTCTTTTAAATGTCTTGTTATTGCATTAAAGATAAACAAGAAAATCTTTTAAGTAGAGCTTTTTGTTAGCCATACAATCTATCCACGAGCAAATCTACCTCTCGTCCACTCATCGGGTCTCAACTTACCCCCACCAAATACAGTTGTAGCAAAGCCAGGCTGAGGACATCGGTACAGCAAAAGCAAAAAGATTGTCAGTTTGAATTACATTTTAAAAATCCAAAACCTGAAAGATTACTTAACAACAATAACTCCGCCCCCGACCACACAACCCTATACCCCCAAATACACACACACACACACACACACACACACACACACACACACATATATATAGTGTAAGACATAGGGTTTTGATTAATTAGTATTGTTCGTGCATTCTCTGTAACCTGTGGAATGTGGAGGACAGTGCAGAGATAA
>NC_087209.1:87114052-87119052 GCF_015104395.2 Macrobrachium nipponense
GTAATAACTCTTACTCTCAACATGAACACATTACCCTTCCTCTCGTGTAACGTTAATAAAATCCTACAAAACAAAATCCTATAGAGGTACAGTATTCTAATTTCTCATTTACCAAACTTCATCCACTGTTTTCATCCTCCCACTTACGTATGTCCTCTCAACCAGTTGTTGGACGCTTCGTTATTCCTGCGTAATTCCTGTTTCGTCGTTTTCCAGTATATAAAAAATCTACTTCATTTCCCATCTGCATTCTTCGTGAAAACTGTTCTCACATCTTTCTTTTCAAACTTGGTTACTTCGACTAAATTCTTAAAACCATCCTGAAACACTTTTTTTATCTCAGTTGAAATAGTCTTCTTTTTGTGTATACTTGCGTGCATGTGTTTTCACACTTCAAGTGCACTAGATTTACATAATTAGAATAATCATGGTTGCTTCATTGTATCACACGATAACTCTCCCTTTAAAATATGCGATGAAATTACCATAAGTTAATAACTCCATTGGTTTTCATTATATTATAATTAATAATAATAACGATATAATATTAATAATATTGGTTAATATTTTGAACCCTTTCATCCTACTAAATAAACGACTTTGTGTATTATTACCCTGAGGGGGAACGTTACACCCTTGCCAATTATGTTGGGATTACGCCAGCAACTCTCTCAAGTGCACTTGCCTGTAAGTATTCCTTGAAAAAGATGATCCTGTCATAAAAAAACAATTTCATTTTATTAACTGGGATAGCTTGCAAAAGTTTGAAAATTTATAGTGTCCTTTATCAGACATTACAGCTCTGGCAACACTAGTTTCCCTTGATGTAAATAAAGGTCAATAAACCGTGTAACAGGAGATGAATATTTTCATTGTTAAATTATCATACACCTGAAATTATCCATTTGAAATAGTCATAAAATGACGAGTTTCACATTCATGTGAAAGTTTTTCTGAATTGCCCTCATATTTTCCGAAACAATTTTACAAACTGGAAACTTCTCGCAAAAAATCCAAAAATACATTTCCTAACACTGAGGCATTGGTTTAATTTCTGCACGAGCCACCGTCCTGTTTTTTTTTTTTTTTTTCCTTGTAATAAAGAAACCAAAGAAAACCAGCCTCAAAACTTTAGTGGTTTCATATTATTAACTCTTCCATAATGCCCTTTGAACTTTATCGTCTTTGGGAATGTAACAGAGGTAAAAAGAGAAAGAAAAGAGGAAAGTGATTATGTGATCAACACAAAATTAAAATGCTGAAGGAAGCTCTAGAGATTATTCTCGGGGCTTCGTGTGGGTCATAAGTCAATTGACTTTTTCATCTTGCACATTGTTTTTTTTTAGTCTCCCCAATAATCCATACTTACGTAGATAGAGTCCTTTTTTTTTTTAAGCAACTGTTTTTATGTTTCGATGCTAACAAAAAAAAAACCATAAAAAAAAACTCTCGCAAGAGGCCATTAGAATTATCTGATACCTTTATGGGAGCGGAGGTATATGTAGAGAGTGGTTAGTTTGGTGAGACTGCTAAGTATGGTTTGGTTATGTTGAAGGAATGTAAAACGAAAGGGACATGAAAAGAATATAGAAATAAAAAAGATTAAGAAGGAGGTGAAGACATAGAAGATGTCGGATAGATGGAATTTTTTTTTTTTTTTTTGTGTTTTTTTTTTTTTTTTTTTTTTTTTTAAAGGAAGGGCCTTTGTATACAGGACCTTGAGAGTTAGTTTACGAAGGAAGTAGAGTTCGCAATGTTGCTAATGAGTAGGTGTATGAGAGGACAAATGCAAAGGAGGTTTTCTGCTCAAGGGTTTTATCCACGAGTTTAAAAGTGATAGCAGCCATTGACCTTCTTCTGTACCTAGAAACCGTATCAGAAGGAATACTCGTAGCCTATACACGTGTAACTCTTCCCAATAGAAAAGTAAAAAATGGATGCTATTAAGTAGAGTCTGACTAACTCGTGATAAATAATTGGTAAAATCAGTAATGGCAACTACTAAAGATAATTTTACCACTACTACTAAAAATAGATAATAATGGCAGAGACTGGATATTCCAGAATAATAAAGGATTTTTCTGTCACGAATACTTTAGCTTCGGAGTCGTCGATCTAAAATAATGAATGAGAAAGAAATATCGTTAGGTCATTGCATATAGCATTATTTAAATAAGTATCAGAATCTATTCTCATTTTATTAGATATATATTTAATTATGGATATGATATTGATACTCTGTCCACAATTATATTGTTTAATGACATGTCATTTCTTCCTTGTTCATTAAAAAAAGTATGCTTGGGATTGTGCAACAGAATTAGAAACAACAATTGGCATTGGAGTCATACGTTGTTTCAATGACATATAACAAGTCCAGTTATTTAATGTTATCAAGGAAAACACACAATCAGGTAATGATGAATATGAAAAAGATGTAGGTGATATGGAATGTGGTTGCAAAAAGTGCTCATAGTGGACTGTGTTTTCGAGAGTTATGTTACAAATAATTTCAGTT
The DNA here is from genome assembly GCF_015104395.2 of Macrobrachium nipponense. Taxonomy (NCBI): domain Eukaryota; kingdom Metazoa; phylum Arthropoda; class Malacostraca; order Decapoda; family Palaemonidae; genus Macrobrachium; species Macrobrachium nipponense. The sequence continues at coordinate 87,116,571 of NC_087209.1, forward strand.
TTCTGTATTCATCCCTAAGGTGCCAGTGTGGTTTCCCCTGTAATGAAAACAATATATTGCCTTAGGAGATTCAAAAGAAACAGGAAATGGCAGAGTAAAACACTGTAGATGTAGAAGCAGGAACGAACCCTCTGTATGTTAAACCGGCTTTGAGCTGGCAATCTACAAAGTACGAGGACTTAAATCATGAGAAAATCGTTGGGGAGGTTTAGATTAAAAGGACAGTCACTTTGTGTAAGACTTTGGCTCCGTTACATAGAATAGAGGCACAATATGAGGGCAATACTAATCCATGTTTTACCCGTTACTCCTTTCCATTTGAGTGGAAAGATGAGGAAGATGCACTGGAAGAAATATGAATGAAAGTTTGCAAATATGATATAGTTATCTAATGATGAAAGCAAATGGAAAACACTGACGTACAGATTGTATGGATGGAAGCGATTTGATTTGTCAATAATTCTCATTCTATCGCAAACCACTCAATAATCGAATAGTCCGGAAATTTTATTATTACCTTTAAGTGTGACGTAAGTTGCAGTAAAGAGTGCATGGTAAATGAGAAAAACAAAACAGTGAAATTATTTAGGCAAGATTATTATTATTATTATTATCATTATTATTATTATTATTATTATTATTATTATTATTATTATTATTATCATTTCTGAAGGAGACCCTCTCGTAGACATGTTTTGTTAAAAATGACTGCTGCTTCAGCACTATTAATCTTGTAAAGAGTCTTCTCTATCTTTCTGATGACGGCTTTCTCGTTGTTGCTTAGACTGGCGAGCAACGCACCAAAGGGCATGGTAAAATTCGGTTGACTCATTTGATTTATTATTACTTATACAATTCTCTCTCTCTCTCTCTCTCTCTCTCTCTCTCTCTCTCCTCTCTCTAACGCGACGTTTGTTCCTCCTGATCGACAGGACATTATCAAGCGATAACTGCTGAGGGACTGAATTCCAGTGTTGTTGTTGTTGTTTTTGATTTAGCTGACCTTGTGTCAGCACGGGCTCTTGCTCACAGAGCAGCCCGTAAAGCTTTCCAGTGGTTGTTGTTGTTGTTTAAGATTAAGCTGGCTTTATGCCAGCACGGGCTCTTGCTCACAGAGCAGCCCCTTTTATAGTAGTGTTGCGAGCTCTTGAGTACGGTCAGAGCACCTCTCCGGCAGGTCGGGTTTTCATTGGTTCCCGGGAAGGTGACTCATACGGCGGGCGTTGACGAGTCTTGCAGACCTTCTCATGTGGGGGTATCACCGGAGCCTCTTGATTGGCTTCTACCCGAGTGACGTCACCCTGGTATTATTCTCATGTCCGTGTTCGTTTCATGTGCGCTGGTACTTTCGTTAGGGGGGAGGGGTGTGGTCCTCCTCACACGTCGGTATCAGGAACGCTTCTTGGGTGGTATTAAGGGGAAAAGCCTCCCCTTAATACCACCCAAGAAGCGTTCCTGATACCGACGTGTACGCTGCTCTGAGCAAGAGCCCGTGCTGGCACAAGGCCAGCTTAATCTTAAACAACAACAACACTGGAATTCAGTCCCTCAGCAGTTATCGCTTGATAATGTCCTGTCGATCAGGAGGAAACGTCGCGTTAGAGAGAGAGAGAGAGAGAGAATTGTATAAGCAATAATAAATCAAATGACTCAACCGAATTTTTACCATGCCCTTTGGTGCGTTGCTCGACCAGTCTAAGCAACAACGAGAAAGCCATCATCAGAAAGATAGAGAAGACTCTTTACAAGATTAACAGTGCTGAAGCAGCAGTCATTATATTATTATTATTATTATTATTATTATTATTATATTTTATCAAAAGAATTGGGTACTTCAGCAGCGTTACACTTGTAGAGATTCCTCTCTATTTTCCGAATAGCGGCTTTTTCCGACCTACCGCCACCAGCCAATAGGAGATCAGCATGTGGCATACCCCTGCTGTCGAACCCAAATATAAGGAGGACGGACACCACACCAAGATCAGTCCACCCTCAGCTTCCCACCGCCCGAGGATGTCTGGCAGCTCCAGACGAAAGCTCGCTTGCTTCAAGAAAGAGAAGAGAGAGAGATAAAGCGAGAGAATCGTTAATGGGTCTGATGACTATGGTATCACAGTTTATCTGTAAAATTCAAATTATATACACCAATTTTGACTGTATTTGATCATGACCTCTATAGGCGCTCTACTAGCCTGTCTAGTAGCACGGAAAAAGCCGCTATTCGGAAAATAGAGAAGAATCTCTACAAGTGTAACGCTGTTGAAGTAGCCATTACTTTTGATAAAGTATGCTTGACCAGAGGTCTTGCTTCCTAAGTATATTCATTAATTATTTTACCTATTATTAATTAGATATAATAATATATAATATGATATATCTATATATATATATATATATATATATAATATATTTATACTATATAATATTTTTTTTTTTTTTTTTTTTTTTTTTGCTCTATCACAGTCCTCTAATTCGACTGGGT
>NC_087209.1:87124052-87129052 GCF_015104395.2 Macrobrachium nipponense
AAATTCTTATACACAATATTTTATACAGTCAAAGAGTGATATATGCATTTTGAAAGTAGCAAAACATATTTTTATATATTTACATATATATATATATATATATATATATATATATATATATATATGATATATATATATATATATATATATATATATATATTAATAAGGGGAATTTTTTTCTTCTTTTATATTTCCAGGGAGCTTGTCAGGTCATCTATTCATCCACATAATTAACTCTCTTGTTATTCTTAACTCGGGGCTTGGTGATGTTATAGTATATAGCAACATCCTTTGATCTATGCTGGAGTAATGAGATGTCTCCAAAGACAGTTCATCAACGTCCTTTTGATGTGTGTATGAAGAATTACTTTAAATGAGCCTAACATTCAGGTTTTAATTCAATTTCAGTCCGTGTCCTTTCGTCTGGCAAAGTTTCTTTTCACATTATTTAAATAAGATATTTTTTATTACATTTTTTCCTTATAAGATATTGTTTGTATTCTGGATTGAAACTTATTTAGTATAATTTATCTGATTATTCCAATTTAACACAGTGAAAAAGCTTCAGCATCTTATTTGAATATTGTTTGAGCTTAAATTTACTTATTTACTTATTATTTTACCGTAGGAGAGTTTCATTAACTTAAAATTAATGAGATAATTGAGTCAGCAATAAAGGAAATGTTCGAGATAAAATTTTAATGGGTGATGCAAACGTTCCAGCAATGTGTTTATAAATCAAAAGTCTAAGCAGATAAGACAAAATCTTCTGTCCAAGGAAATTAGAATAATTCCACACCTAAATTTCAGTACTCACTGTACCAGATCCATAGAAATTAGAGTTAAAAATTTTACGAAAAGAAATTGTCAACAACATATGCAACAACGTGAACCGAAGCTAGAGGTCAGAAAATTTGCTAGTTATTCCTTTACAAGCATTCGGTTATTGCCTATAAACAGTAGCAAAACATTCGCCACATTATGATATAATTGCTAATAATCTTGGATGGTAAAGTTGTGCGTTGTGTAAGATTTCACAGTATCTGTTAATTAGCGTAGCTGTCGTTGTGTATTTTTTTATAATTAAAAAATTGTTCCCATTATGATAAAGTAAAAGTAATTACATTGGCGTCCTTCACCAGGAGCGTTGGCAAAATTTTGTCTAGATATAAGAAATTCGGAAGACAACTAATCTTTGTATGAGTCAAGAACAAAGTTAACATTTGATGATAATTGTTTGACCCTAATCGCTTTTGCCCTTATGAATGTTGACAGCCAAAACCATTTGCTAACATAATGTTTTTCAGTAACTTGCATTTACCTTCAGCTATCTTACTTACGTTTCTACTTCTATAAAACCTTGCAATCATCTCGATATATTGTGATATCAAATAGGAAAAACATGAAATTAACTTAAAAGGAATTACGGTTTATAAATCTGAAACGATTCCAGGTGTTACATGTACAGTATTATGGTTTAGTAATGAATACACAACATTAACAACATCATGTGACGAAAATTCTGTCTCGTTATTTTCTGTTTGCTGTAAAATCTAAAAAAAAAAATACAATTTGACTGCAACAATTCTAATGAGAGAGATTCCATAGACTTGACACCTACTGCCTACCACTGATTTTCAGACGAGTAGATTTGTTCAATGGCTTCTTGCCAAAGCGAAATATGCATGATAAGTGAACATTTTCCAGCACAAAGGAAACTTTAGAAATCCAGTTTACACCCTACAAGTAATCAGACCATGGAGGTACTGGGTGTAAAATGAAATTGCCGTTTGAGTGGACAAAGTCTCGCTTTCAAATATAAATATTCATCGGACTTCTGAACACGTCATGCGATCGTTCATTCGTGTAAATAAATGTGAGATATCATAGAATAGCTCAAGGGCTTTGGCGTTGTTGTTGCACACCTTCGAAAATTTTTTAACATAACAATTTCAATTTGTTTAATAAGTAATTATATACATATACATATATATATATATATATATATATATATTATATATATATATATATATATATATATATATAAGTTAAACAAACATGGCAACTCTTTAGCTTGGGGATTTTTTCATAAGCTTTCCAAATCATATTTCAAAATTATAACAATTATATATATATATATATATATATATATATATATATATATATATATATATATATATATATATATATATATATATATATATATATATATATATATATATATATATATATATTTTCATAAGCTTTCCAAATCATATTTCAAAATTATAACATATATATATATATATATATATATATATATATATATATATATATATATATATATATATATATATATATATATATATATGTCGGGTCCGGTTAGTTGTATTGTGGGAACAATCGAACTTCGATTGTTTTCCTTTGGTTCGGTTGTTCTACCTGTTAATCAATTTTGTTTTTATTTTAAGGTGAGGTGATGTCTGTCCCGTTTCGGCCTAACAGAGTCAGTCAGTATCAGCCAGGAGAAGGAGTCAATAACTGGATGCAGTAATCCAGCAACTGCGGAGTCAGTATGGGAGCAGCTTGAGTCAGTTGTGGACCTTCTACTGAGATGTCAGTAGTGGAGCGGCGACGGGTATGGTTTACCTGTTGGCCTCGACAGGAGGTGGATGTCTTCCTCGTCGGTTTGGGCAGTTTCGTCCCTGACGGCAGCGTGTGGCTGTTTTGACGACATAATTAACTTCGTCTTGGAGTGCGACTTCGTCTTGGAGTGCGACTTCGTCTTGGAGTGCGACCTCGTCCGTGTTCTGAATCCTTGTGTTTAGGCAGTTAACCTGGGTTGTTAATTTCAACCATTTTTTGCAACAAAGTTGTTTCGGTAGCTCGCCTGTTTTTATCACGGTTTGGTTATGCTCGTGTTATGTTTAACTGTGTATGTTAGCCCTATGCTTTGTGTGTGTATTGCCCTGTTGTGGCAGTTTCTTTCGTTGGGTATTAACGTAATTATAGTGACAAAGCTCTCACTTAAGTACAGGTAATTGTTAAACTATTAGACAGGTTGTTTTTGCACTGTTGCTAGTAATTAGTTTTCTTTTTTATAAAGTTGCTTTGAATTACTTTCTAGTTATTTATCACTACATGATCTCTTTAGTGTGCCTCAGATGGCTGTGTTTTCAAACATTATTTTGCTGCTCATGATATTTGTAATTTTATTTAGTATGTTGCTGACTCCTTCTCAGATTTTTGAGTATTTGACTCATTTTTGTTAATATATCTACTGACTCTTATATATGTAATAAGATTTGGTGAATATTAAACTTAAGGTAATGTTTTGTAATGTTTTGCTTCTTCCTTCTTTGTCTGCTTCAATCTCTGCCAGTTTATTCTCAGTCCCGATTTTTTTTTTTTGAATGAAGAACCTGTAGAACCCATAGACGGTTCATAACAATAATATATATATATATATATATATTATATATATATATATATGTATATATATATATATATATATATATATATATATATATAGATATATATATATATATATATATATATATTAAATAAACATGGCAACTCTTCAGCTTGAGGGATTTTTTCATAAGCTTTCCAAATCATATTTCAAAATTATAACATTGAACAAATGAAAGGGCATTGTGAACAAAGAAGTAATAAGCAACCTTAAAGTAGAGGGAAACTGAGTATTAAATAATCTGGTTAGAACTCCTTTATTCTTGTGATGGTCAACTCTGTTCTGCTAAAATGTTCAAAGGTCATTCGTGAATGTCTGAGGTAAAGGGCAGGTCATTACGGTTGTGCATAATTTGTTAAAGGTCGACCTTAACCATATATGGTCAGTGCTCAAGACCGGGAATCCCGAACTCATGTTTTGCCAGTGAAATCTGTTATGCCGTGACTAACACTTGAGGCCTTGACCTCTACACGGTGAAGTTGTTTCTTTTCTAAACTGCCCCTATTATTTTAACGGTATTTTACAAAATCGAAACGAGCCTGTATATGAGAAAATATAACACCCATTTATGGGTATATATATTTTTGTACAAAGTACTAATAGTGACTTTTTAACACTTTTAAATAAAGATTCAATGAGCTGCAGAGGTCAGGAACATGCCACTGGGCTGTCGCTCAATATCATAGAGATGGTCATATGCACAAATGATCCCCTTCACCGACAGGAGGTCCACTGTGGGCACCAAGTACAATAACAGCTAAAAACTCATTAGGTAGAACTATGAGAGTCCCCACAACCCCCACAATCAAACCCACAGGGTCAGTGCTTTTGAAATTTACTCAGTGCTCACGATCTAGCGTGGGACTTCCTGCAGCACTATTTTAGCCACGAAAATGAGGGAAAGTCTGATCATTTTTGCTGTTTTATAAACCTGTGCCGTTTTAAACCACTAGGCATTTCCGCAAACTAGGAGGGCAATCATAAAACCTCGTTTTTTCACTTGCATTACCTCTAGTCTAGTAAAAGTAAAGTTTTTTCTTGATATTACTTATCACCTTTCCGTTTATTTTTAAAAAAATCATAAACAGGACTGCTATTTTTGTCAGAAATATCAGTGTAGTTATTGCCTTATAATAATAATTAATAATAAGAGGTTAATAGTAACTCTTAAACGTTTATAATCAGGTTTCAGTAATTTTTTTTTTTTTTTTTGCGTGTGCCCATCATTCAAAAGTATTCAGTTAAAGGTCAGGTCCTTTTAATTGTGTAAATTTAATTTTAAGCTACGTACACTTTTTGTATCTCCATTCTTCTCGTAATCATCCTTTATTTCCAACAGCTCTGGTAGAAAATGAATTTTATAGGAGACATGGAGATCTGTAAAAAAAGTTCAGGAACTTGAATTCATGTAGAAGCCTAAAGAACCCCTCAGTCGTTACCATATGAAATGGTTTTCAATAACTGTTAATATCATGAAATGGTAAGAACGAAAGGTCAAGCATTAAAAATTTTGAGCGAAAAAGGAGATAAAAAATTTCTTTGAAATGTC
>NC_087209.1:87133762-87138762 GCF_015104395.2 Macrobrachium nipponense
TTAGATTTCTTTGCACATGTGTTTGTGTGTTTTATCCCAATCATACCTAACGACTCCTCCCACAAAAACTCTAGAGCTGATTGATGTAACTCTTGCTAGCTGAGAAAAAGCAAACCCCCCCCCCCCCCCCCCCCACTTGGTAAACACAGTTATCATATAACTTATCGACATCTCTTCACCAAGGTGTAACAGGCGGACTTGTTCGCAACCGTAAATACCCAGTCTATTTGTGCATTATCAAACCCAGTATATTATTGTGCCCATTATGGCACTGAATGTTTATTTAAATTATTTACAATTGTTAAACAATCAGCCTCTGCATACTGGCTACCTATTATTGATCACCTCGTGTAAACGTAGCCTACCCATTCCTCTGTAACAAGCCTACTGTTCTTTTTAACAGTCAATTGTTCTTCAGAACTCGCCTTGCACATCAGTGCCAGTGCCACCTTTATCCAGGGCACTCTATGCTACAAGTGTCACTGATCCTAAGGGGCACTTACATTCCTGTGTAGCTAATCAAGTACAAAGCCATTTAGAATTGCCTCAGAGGTGCTCTCCATTTACAATCACCCTTGCTAGCCCACGTTCCTTATTTTGCATACAATCTGCATAGCTCAGAGTGTCATTTCCTTTTCTGCTCATTTGCTTGCATGGCCATCCTAACCTAAAATTTTGAGCATTTCTAGGGAAGGTCAAACCTAGCTCTAATCATTAGCAACATGTCCACCAAGGGGTACAAAACCTTCATGTAAGTAAGGAAAAGTATGATAAGAAAGCAAGGGAAGACAAAAGAGAGAATGAACTGTAGCTGGAAAAGCTGAGACAAGAAGAGAAAGAGATGCTAAAAAGAGAACCAATGACACCATACATTTGCCTAAGGGAGAAGGAGCTAGCCTTAAAAGCGAAGGAAGCTGAAATCGAACAAACCAAGCATGCTAGTACTATGGCATTGGCCAACACTGAGCTGACCATCCACCCTGGATTCTGCTTCTTCCATTATCTCAAATATCAGACACCTCCATGCCCCACTAAATGATGAGCAGAGCCAGAGGCATGGCTGGAACAGGTGGAAAGCTTCTTCTCACAGTACAATCTGACTGACACTGAGAAAGGCCATAATCCTAGCAAAACACATGGCCAGAAAGGATCAGAACGCCTTAAATACCTTGGAAAATGGTGACAAAGGAAAACTTGAGATAGTCAGGAATGCTGTATCAAGGGCATATGCGATCACTGCTGAGTGTTTGATGTAAAGATGGCGAGGCCTACCCAAGGAGATTGGTCAAGCTTAGCCCAACTGATCCTATAAAAAGACCCAAGCCTTGCGGCAGTGGACCAATGTCTTGGAATACGAGGAGTTTGAGGACTTACTGAATCGACTGCAACTTGAGGACTTCTTCCATTATGCACCCAGCCCCTTAGCTCTAAACATTAATGAGAAATGGTCTACACTATTCACTGACAGCTACCGACGGGGCAGTGCCTACAAAATTTATCACTCATCCTCCAGTACCTCACACGGTGCATAGTTCCCTTGGGCCCCACAACCTGATTATTGTATGTATATAAACTATAGATGCTCCAATACCAATACTCATTGAGAAGCCGATACCATATCGATACTTTTCAGTAAGTTCTTTATGGATAATTCCATTACTTTGTCTATCAGATTTCTGTTCTCTTAACCTTTTAACCGTTTAGTACGTATATATACTTAGCCACAAACGCTTCCTGAGCCGTTTAGTACGTATATATACGGGAGCAGATGTTTTGACTGTGACGTTTAGTACGTATATATACGATTGATTTTTCTGCCTTTCTTTCAAGGTAAATCCACCATAATGTATTCTCCCTAGGTCCGAGTTAGTGTTGTCGACCTTATCCAAACAAAAATACTTTCTCCCGAAACCCCTTTTTTATCATAATTTTCCTGCATTTTCTATATCTAAAGGTGGAATTCGCCAATCACTTGGCAGAGTCGCTATGTAGCGAGAGAACACGCTGTTGGCTGGTCGTTCATTTACACGGAATTTTGGTCTTTCAACGCAGGGGTAGAGGGGCTATAATCCTTTTTATGCCAACTTAGCATCAGTCTTGAGTTGTTTTCTTCGTTTTTCTTTTCCAGCTCTAGCAAATGAAAAACAATAAGTACGTAATTGTAATTTATTGACATTTTCCCATGAAATATAAAAAAAAAAATGTACTGGAACAAAATTAAGAACAAGAGGTTAGCTGTAGAACGCACAAACTTTCATTTATGAAACAATGCACAAGTACCATATTCTAAATGAAAGTTATGTACAAAATTCTTTCACAACAAACATTGCTGAAAATTCATCCGACAGTGATAATGATGAAAACGAAAACAGAGGGTAAACAAGGTAAAGACAATAAATTATGAATATGTGTAATGATTCCGAATGGTTTGCCAGTAATTCCGGTCCTAAGATTTCGTAGTTGACAACGGTTGGAGTTTCATTACATCGATAACGGTGGCAGTTTTCATTACATCGATATAGGAAAATCTATAAAAACAGATGATGAAATTTATCTCTATCACCATTTTCTTAATCAAATTACCCTTTGGTCTAAGTCCTGTAAAGAGAGAGAGAGAGAGAGAGAGAGAGAGAGAGAGAGAGAGAGAGAGAGAGAGAGAGAGAGAGAGAGAAACTGTTTTCTTTGTATTCTACTTTACCATCCTTTGAACACTGATGGCCATATACAGAAATTCGAACCTAACAATTTTGACATTGATAAAATATAACGTTAGAGAACTCTAACAACACTGAAAGAAGAACAATATATATATGAGTGTAAATAAAGGTTTTTTGCCACGAAGGAAAAAAAAATAAAAAAAAGAAAAAAGCGAGATAGCCAAGTACTTTCGGTTCTATTCGGAACCTTTACTGAGGCAAACTGATTTTCCAAAGAACAACACAGTCAAAAGAAGGCTTAATATACAAACTGACACTACCAGATTAGCCATAAGGGCGATTTTCTCTCTACAGAAAGAGGAGTCGCCAGAGGCTAGCCACACCTTGAAGGATACCCGCGGTAAACAAGTGATTCTTCCAGAAAACAGTACATTTTGAAAAAAACACGGGAGCATATACAATTTAATATCATGAATTTTTTTTACACAAATTTTCCCACAAAAAATTATTTATTAATGAAAAGACAAAAGAAAATATAAATATATATAGATATATCGAGCAAGAGAGAGAGAGAGAAGAGAGAGAGAGAGAGAGAGAGAGAGAGAGAGAGAGAGAAATAATCACTATATACATGTGGGACTAATTTGTTAGTTGTTCATTTATTTTGAGGTCCTTCATAAACATCTTAAATATATGGATCCAATTGGTACATTCCCAGACTAAGATTTAGGTTGTTTTTATTAGTGATTTGTATAATTGCCGATTCCAGTAAATTTCTTGAAACATAATCATTAGATCTAGCAATTACCGAGGTATCACCACAATTAATACAATGAGATTTTTCACTCAGATGGATAAACAGTGCATTTGAAGTCTGGGCTGTTCTAACTGAATACATATGCTACTTAATCCGAACACATAAATTTTTTACTAGACTGATCAACGTAAGACGATGGGCAAATCCTTACAGGGAATTTTTTTTGTAAATGACGTTGTTATTTGTTACGGGACTATTCTTAATTAGCATATCTTTTTTAATGGTATTGTTATAAGAGAACACTACATTAACATTAAACGATTTAAATATTGATTTTATGATTTCAAATCCCACGGAAATAAGGTAAGCTAAGTACATTTTTAGGCATTTCTTTTATTAATCTATTACCACAAAATCCCTCGCCATCCATCAGTGAGTGTTCCTTTATGTGTAATGATTCTATCTTACTAAATGATGATGTGTATGCCTTTGCTGATTGTTTTACTCTGTAAATTGTAAATAAATCTAAATCATTATCTATCTCAGGCTGTCACTCTGGTAGCATTAAATTTCTCTTTTGCTCTTCTTGCTTATGATTCCTGCAGAACCATTAGCAAAAGTATCTAATTTCACCAGAAATTAATATTCAAGGACTCGTAAACATATAATAATAATTAATAATAATAATAATGTGTATGTATATATGTATATACATATATATATATATATATATATAATATATATATATATATATATATATATATATATATATATATATATATATATATATATATTATATAATCTTTATATATATATATATATATATATATATATATATATATATATATATATATATATAGCATATATATATATATATATATTATATTATATATATATATATATATAGTATATATATATATCTATATATAATAGTATGTATATATATATATATATTATATTTTATATATATATATATATATATAGTATATATATATATATATATATATATATATATATATATATTATATATATAGATATATGTATAAATATATACATATATTATATATATATAATATATTTATATATATATATATATATATATATATATATATATATATATATACATATATATATATATATATATATATATATATATATATATATATATATATATATATAATTAAACGATTGATGTTGAGGGAAGCATCAAGGAAGAAAGGCAACAATTTTCATGGATTCCGACGGCTGCCTTTCAGTCTTTTGGGGAGAAGTTTTAGGCTGGCGGGTGAGAGAGAGAGAGAGAGAGAGAGAGAGAGAGAAAAATTCATGTGTGCAATTAAGTTATCAAATTTCTTATTGCCGGAAAACAAGTGGCAATTATGAATTTTTAAAAGTAATTATCTCTGTTGATCGCAATCCGTAATTGCTGTTCATGATAGTACGACAAATCTGAGCGTCATTTTTAAGTGTCGTTTTATAGCTGAAAGAAAATGTCAAAAAGAATATAATTTATATAACTGAACACAAAATTGGATTTAGCTATCCGGCAAAAAAAGTTCATGAAATATATTAAAGAATTGAATTTT
>NC_087209.1:87143762-87147921 GCF_015104395.2 Macrobrachium nipponense
ATGTTTGATGAAAAGAGTGTGGATGAATAATAAACAAATTTGCAGCCCTCTATCCTCAGTAGTCTCTAAGGTCTGAGGGCGGACAGAAAAAATGCAGATGAACAGAAAATAGCCATCACAATAGGTTTCTTGTACAGAAAACTAAAATGGATTAACAAAGTCATTTATATTTAAGGGGCGACCAAACTCTCTTTAGTGTCATGGCAATGCCTCCCTCTTGAGTTTTAATAAGGATTGTCTCCAGGTTTGTAGGGGTGCCGATCATAAAATATTTGCCAAAAATACACTAATCAAGGACAGGCTAATGAAATTATCAGGTCATTATTAGCACTATAATAAACGCATATTCTCTGTGAGTTTTATCATCCTACAGGGAAAATATATGATTTTATAAAAAAAAATTTGAAACTCAGTGTCCCTTGTACAAGGGACACTGGTGGTCGGTGAGAAAACTACTGTCTTGAATAGAAATTCGGTCTTACAGAATGTTGGTATATCCACCTGGAACATGCACATAAATTATTATCAAAATAGAACAGTAAATAAGCACGTAATAACAAAAAAAAGAGCAACAACTAAAGCGAATGCCCGGCCAATAAATATGGAAATCGCAAATATTGAAGTATATCTCTCAAAAATTGGTCGATGTCGTTTTCTGCGTTTCCTAAGATTAGTTTCATCACAGAAAACAACTTTAGGGGTATCTAATCTAATTTTTCAAGTTTTTTTGTCCTAGAAAAAAATCGCGGAGCGCTTACACATTGCCGGGCCCTCCCGCCTGCCGACCGAAAATCGGCGGAAGAACACCAAAACCAATATGGCCCACGATACCAAAACAATAATAAAGAAACTATACCGAAAGTTAAAGCGAAACTGTAAAGGGGACACCATTGGGAATCCCGTGATTTTTGGGTGGGGGGATGAAGAATACGAGTGTCGTTGACCACCGAAAACTTTATATAACGGTAATGGGGGAGCGTATTGGGAACTGGGTGTTTTTGGGTGGGGGGACGCACAGACGGTGGCTGTGGGAGGGAAAAAAACGTAAAATTTAACAGTAGGTTGAACCCTTACTCTGCAGACCGCTCTGCGGGGCAATGCTAGCTACTACCGACCCAAGTTGGGCCTGCAAACGTATTTTAAAATTGTTGACCCCATTACTCTGCAAACGCGATGTGGGCTATGCTAGCCTACTGCTTACCCAAATTTAGGACTACTTACATATTTTACTCTGCAAACGGAAACGATTTATGTGTGTTGTCAGTAAGGCCGTAGCGGAACGGCGCTTCGCGCCTTATCCACATTTTTAAAAGATTCTTGGCAGGCTCGACATGTTTCAGCGAGCGGTAATATTGCGCTGTGCGCGCTAACCGCAGGGTTTTACAGTGGGCCGACCAACCTAACCGCGTGGCTGGCCAGTCTAACCGTGGACAATACCACCACCTGCGAGCGACTACATATCCGCGGACCAATCGATTTATGGGTTGTCACTAATGCTGTAGCGGAATGGCGCTTCGCGCCTTATCCGCATTTTTAAAGATTCTTGGCAGGCTCGACATGTTTCGGCAAGCGGTAATATTGCGCTGCGCACTCTCACCGCCGCAGGGTTTACAGTGAGCCGACCAACCTAACCCGTGGCTGGCCAGTCTAACCGCGGACAATCCACCATTTTAAAGTACCATTAAACTACCCTAGATACATTATTTCACTTACCTTACAATTTAAAATCTTCCATGTCAGAGTCGGAGAATTCTGGTTGGGGTGATTCTGGGCCTTTTGACTGGGGCGGGACCGTCTAGCATAGGCATTTCGGTTTGAACACCGCAGTCACGGGTTTGTTGAGGTTGAGGAGTACTGCGGGACAAAGGACGTATTTTGTTGGCGTTGACTCTGCTTTCTTTAATGGATAAGTGCGTTTAATGAGTTCGAGGATGTTTTGGAACGGGCAACCACTATGATTAAAGTAACGTTTTTTAATGCAGTACATTGAAAAATAAGAAGGGTACAGTTCTCACCATACCACTCCACGGCAAAACGTTTCTTTTAAAACCCGCCATGTAGATTCGATATGTATTAGTGCGTATGTTTTTTTGGTCGGTTGGATCTACAAAGTGTAAAGAGTGATTGATATTTAAGTGTTCTTTAAAGTGCTGACTTAGTGTATTGTATGATTTTCAACAGTCTGAAATAATGATTGAATCTGGATGAATATTTTCAATGAGGATGGGAAGCAGGGTTTTGGCCGATCGGATCCTGAACGATTTGGAAAAACGTGTCCTTTGTTTCGCGGTCTATTCCACTAAAACCCAACAACCATCAACACGCCGACCTTTGTTGAATTTACGTTTGCCAAACTTTGCCTTGTCAATTTCATCAATGTGGCCAGGTCCACCGATTTTGCGATTGTCCTGGACCAAAATGTCATACAGACTTCCGGCAGAAATTATACCAGTCCACCATGGTGTTCGGTGAAATGATATGGAGAGTCATTTTCATAAAGGCTGTGGTAGCTCGTGGATCCAGCCATAAATTAATTGGAGGATTGTGCCGAATCCAGGTGTGAGCGAAAAGAAAGAGCTGTTCCGTATCGTTGTTCTGTTACGACATGTTGCGGAAGCTGCAGCGCCACACGAACTGTTTTCCTCTTCACGAGGCTCACGGTTTCCCACTTTACACTTGTCAACAAGTTCCACTGAAATCGTCCAACTGTCCACTTTTGTAAAGATATGTACGTAGTAACTCAGCGTCTTGGCATAAAGTATATAGCACACCAAAAGTAACCAGACTCTCACTCAAAAAAGCAGCGAGGACGGGTGTGATGCTACGGGATGCGCCATGTTGACTGCTTTGAAAACTCGCGGGGTCGGCCCAGGTGATAAAGGCCATGCTGGGTCGATGGGACTACTTAGGGTGGCGGTTGGATTTGGGTGTTGTGCGGCCCTGGGAAATTGGTAATTGGCTCCCAAAACTGTAGGTAAATAGTGACGGAATATGCCTACAGTGTCACCCATGTGAATAAAGTGCGGTATTGTAACGGAATTCGCAGAAGCAAAGGCAATGGGGGCTTGGTGAGGTTTTTAGGGAATACAGTTTTTGAAAATTCGCGGTGCGGAGGAGCCGCCATGTTTGTTTGAATGGCGTGCGGCCCGGGAAATTGGAAATTTGTTCGAAAACAAAACTGTCAAATAAATAATTACGGAATACGCATACATCGGCATCTATGTTAATAAAAACAGGTTATCGTAACGGGAATGACAGTAGCGTAAGCATGGGGGACTGGGGCGGGTGTTATAGGAGACATGTTGCTTTTTTTTGAATGTTCGCGCCATGTTTCGAAGGTTTTAGGGTCGTGAGAAGTTGGGTCCGTAGGGACTAGTTACCGTGGCAGATGCTTTGTGTGTCGCGCGCCTGGGAAACTGGCCCGGTAATCCATAAAACTACCCAAATCGCTTTTTTGCTTTTTCTCTGGTTTGGTTTTTTTCGGAAGGGGGAGGGGTTATTTCTTTGATTGTCCTAAATAATATAATTTTTTAGATGTTTTAGGCTATCAAGTGACATAATAACTACAAACTCTCAGAAGGTTTTGTCCCTAAATCGAGGTTTGAATTTTTCTGAATATTACTTCTAGCTATTATCTCATTTATCGGCGGGACTTTTGCTGAAGTTGTTGCTCTTTTTTTGTTATTACGTGCTTATTTACTATTCTATTTTGATAATACTTCATGTGGCATGTTTCAGGGGGATATACCACATTCTGTAATACCGGATTTCTATTCAAGACTGTAGTTTCTCACCGACCGCCAACTAAACTCTTTGTATAATTGACACTAATTTTTCACATATTTTTTTCATAAAATCATTTATTTTACTGTAGGATGATAAAACTCACAGAGAATATGCAATATTATAGTGCTAATAATGCCTGAAAATTTTCTTAGCCTGTCTTGATTAGTGTATTTTTGGCAAATATTTTTTACGATCGGCACCCCTACAGACTGGTGCAAACTGGAGCCTACCCTCTATACTATGTGAAGGACCGTCTCTGTTGGAGCAGTTATGGTGTAGTTATCTTTCACCATATTTGTAGTCTGCCTGTGACCAGGATACGCATCCATTGGATGCAATACTACATGAAAGGTATGTAACCACTAATATCAGA
>NC_087209.1:87155921-87175921 GCF_015104395.2 Macrobrachium nipponense
TAAAAACAATAGTTATCTATAAGTCATTTTAAAAGCAGACCATATTTAAAACACAATAAGTTAAGTTAAAACACAAGTTACAAAAAACAAAAAAACATGAAAATGAACTTAATCTACAAGGATTTATTAAAAAATATATAATAATGATAATAAAAATTATAAATAACTAAAGGAGTGGCGCAAACCTGCTAGAGCAAAGTCAAAAGTGAAACTGAAGGCAGAAACGAAAAGTAAACAATAACAGGCTTTAAGAACAACAACAAAGTCAAGATAAAAAAGTTGAACAGCTGAGGCCTGGGTATTTAAAACCGGAACAAGTTATTTAATTTTCAACGTCTCTAAAATAGATAGGTCTTTAGAGTTGTTGACCTGTCCAATTATTGAGAAATCTTTGTATTGGATGTTAGTTCTACATTGTAAAGGATGATTTCTTATGTTGGATGCATCTGGGTTGGACAGGCGACATCCGTTCTGTGACTAACCCCCTTATGAGAAATCGACTCGTACCTAAGAAGAAGCTTCGTGGATCCCACATAATTTCCCATATCGCATCTGGGACAAGTATACTTATATACCACATTAGACGTCATCAAAGAGCAGAGTCGGTCTTTTACTCTGAAAAGGGAACCAATTGTAAGGGGGTTTTTCGGAATCAAATTTATGTCAAATAAAAATATTCATTGATTATTTCAGTGAAGACCGTACAGAAGTTGTCAGATTTTATTTACGGAAAGGATGCATAGAATTTTTTCTTTGGAACGTTAAAATACAAAGGGGTGTTAGAGAACTTTTTGCTGAGTAATTTTTGTATCATTTTGTTAATGATCTTGGTAGGGAAACAGTTATCGTTAAAATATTTGTAAAGGAAGGTAATTTCCTTGTAGATTAATGTTCATTTGCATGGTTTTTTTGTAACTTGTGTTTTAACTTAACTTGTTGCGTTTTAAATATGGTCTGCTTTTAAATTGACTTATAGATAACTATTGTTTTTAAATTTATAATTTTCTAAAAAATTTTAAAATTATTTTTTTTACATCTATTGTAGAATTCCTTGAGGATGCAATAACGTATTGCGAAACGTTGGAATAAATGTCAAAATGTCAAATTCCTGTGTGTTCCTGCCTGCCTTCATCTACTTAGTATATATATATATATATATATATATATATATATATATATATATATATATATATATATATATATATATATATATATATATATATATATATATATATATATATATACATATATATATATATATATATATATATATATATATATATAATTTCTTATTAAACAAATTGAAAGTGTTATGTTAACATATTTTCGAAAGTGTGCAACAACAACGACAAAGCCCTTGAGCTATTCTATGATATTACACATTTATTTACACGAATGAACGATCGCATGACGTTTTCAGAAGTCCGATGAAAATTTATATTTGAAAACGAGACTTTGTCCACCCAAACGACAATTTAATTTTACACCCAGTACCTCCATGGTCTGATTACTTGTTGGGTGTAAACTGGATTTCTAAAGTTTCCTTTGTGCTGGAAAATGTTCACTTATGCATATTTCGCTTTGGCAAGAAGCCATTGAACAAATCTACTCATCTGAAAATCAGTGGTAGGCAGTAGGTGTCAAGTCTATGTACTCTCTCTCATTAGACTTGTTGCAATCAAATTGCATTTTTTTTTTTTAGATTTTACAGCAAACAGAAAATAACGAGACAGAATTTTCCTCATATGATGTTGTTAATGATGTGTATTCATTACTAAACCACAATACTGTACATGTAACATCTTGAATCTGTTTCAGATTTATAAACCGTAATTCCTTTTAAGTTAATTTCATGTTTTTGTTTTTTTTTTTTTTTTCCTTTTTGATATCACAATATGCCGAGATAATTGCAAGGTTTTATAGAAATAGAAACATAAGATAACTGAAGGTAAATGCAAGTTACTGAAAAACATTATGTTAGCAAATAATTTTGGCTGTCAACATTCATAAGGGCAAAAGCGATCAGGGCCAAGCAATTATCGTCGAATTTTTAGAAATATATCTATTTATTTCCTACTTTTTTTTATTCCTCAATAGGAAGTTTTACTTGGTTTGTTCAAATTTTTGAAAAAAGATAATTTTGCACTTTTAGATACAAGGTTTCCCTCCAATTTCATATTCTAAGCATCTTTAATTAAGGCTTCAACATCTCAACAGTTAACATGGCAACGTGAAGATATTGATGCTATGCCAAGCTGAAACTATGATTATCCATTAACCAAGAGAGAGAGAGAGAGAGAGAGAGAGAGAGAGAGAGAGAGAGAGAGAGAGAGAGAGAATATCTGCTGTTAGATACACACAAATATTCATTAAATCTAGGAATTCATCATTCTAAAGAAATGATTCCAATATTAGATTACAACTTTCCACTTGCTCCTTCGGTAACTGCTTGCAACATCAGTGATAACACAGTTGTAAAGAAATATCTTTATGCTTTTCGTATATTTCTGTTGTACTGAAAAGTACATTATGTCTTTTGTTTACTTTGATGGTGGTTGGAACTATGGGCATTTGTTTTAATGGTAATTTGTTTTATAGTTATAGGATAATTTGCGACTTTGTTTACTATTGAGCCTGAATAGTTCTTGAAACTAACTGTTTGACAGTTAAATATCCACTCACTCTGCCATTTGAGTATTTATATTCAGCGGTCGAGAATCCAGGCCAGGGGCAGATTCCAGTAGGACAGTTTTTCCAGCGGGGGAGAGTCAGGATTCCAGTCCAGGGACCAGCACAGAAAGCAGTCCGGAGCGGAGTGACACCAGACCTTTGAGATTTTCTGACTATTTTTTACCCTGGAGTTTTTAAGTGTCATGGAGCGATAAACTCCACTTAGGCCGAGCGATAGGATTTCATGTTCGGAGAGAGGCAACACGAGTAACTGGACTTATCATCTAACCATGAAAGACCAGGATCTAAAGAAACGTAAGTCAGTTGAGAGACCTTATGCAGGCTCAAAAGGATTGATCTGTTTCTTAGATATAATTTACGCTTATTATAGTTTAAATTATGGTCGCCAACACGTCGAAAAAATTAAGGTAAAGGTTTATTTTTGATCATTATAATTACCATTATACATATGCCTTTGGTTATAAACCAGTAGTTTCATTTTGACTAAGATTAACTACGAACGTAATTCAAATATATTTTTTCTTATTTAGTAACGAGTGTTCATTTACGAAATTTTCGTTTTCCCGAAGCTACCTTGCTGAATTTCTTTCCCTTTTCGTTAAATTTGTCGATTAATTTCTTACGTTAAATTGATTCTTTTCAAGAGGTGTATATTCTTTTTTATTATTTTAGGTCCTTTACATATGGTAGATGAGTTACTGTGGAGAGGAAGTGTTGCATACATCCGAAGACGGCAGTTCAACATCTATAATTTCACTTATTAAACTCAATAGTTTTCTTTGTCTTTGGTTTAAATCCTCACTGTCAATTCATAATTTTTACCATAACAGTTCATCCATCACCGCTAAGTGTTTTATAATCTCCTGTAATCATAAGATTTTTGCAAGGAATTTTAGCCCCAACTGATCATTCTATATTCTATACTTATTTTAATATTCCGCTGTTCTGAAAAAATGCAGAAGCTGAGTTGAAAGGCATACTTTTAACAGCCAGATTGAATGTGCATTATACGATGTATACAAGAATAATAGACTATATAGATTTGATAAGTAATCCTTTCCAGAGCAAATTGCAAAACGTAACTGAAAAGCGACTTTTCTGTTGGCAATTCATTATACCAACCATTTTCATCCACATGGTTAAAAAAGGCGTCTTTGAAGGGACCCATCTTCAACACAACGATTCAATGTCCATGTGCCTACCCAAACCGATTCCCGTCTCTCGAACTTGACTAACGGTTTTCGGTTGCAACTGTCGTTTTGCCTTTACCGATTCCCCGTGTTGACTGACAAAAGTACATAAAAAGCTTTTATCTATGTTCCTGCACATGGGGGGAATGAATTTGCTGCTCAAACAAAGACTAATATAATCGCAATTACATATAAATGAGAATCGAATAAAAAAATACGGTTTTTCAGACGTGCGCTCTGATGTCTATACATGGGAAGAAAAACTATAAAAAAAAAAAAGGAAAGCGCTCGACAACTGAAAAGCAATTATGATATTGATATTTAACTTTTATCTGTTAAATTACAAATGAGCAAACGGTCAGCTGTTATGTTTTCCATCCGTAAATGGGAAATTACATATTGAAATACATTAGATGGTCAGTGGGTAAAAACAGTATTTTTTTTTTCTTGCCCCTTTCTAATGAAACAAATGTTCCTCGTCCTGTTTACTCAATTCTTCAATCAATATTCTTCTTACAAAGAGTTCCCAGCGATCAGAACTAGCCTGCTTCATTTAATTTGTGGTATGGAAGAAAGGGACTACATAATTCAAGAGTTGTCGCTAGCTATTCGTCGTAATGAAAGTGATGAAATTGACTTTGAGAATCCATAATGGCTGACCAAAGGCCTAAAAGGACACTAGCATATAGAGAAAAATAAAGAAATATGCACATCCAAAGTAGAATAAAAAATATCAGGCATTCACTTTACCGATGAATAAATAAATAAATATATAAATTAGTGCTCCATCTCTGCATCACAAGATATTCTTTACCTGTAATGAACAACAGGCGTGCTAAAGGAAGACTGATTTTGCAACCAGATCAGATATAATTATCAAGGAAGGAGCTAAAAAAGACAGCGAATGCAATAAGAATCTTGGTGTCTGCTTCCATGAGAATTTTAACCTCAAGTGATTATTTTATATTTTATATCCTATATTTGTTCTATTATTCCGCTGTTCTGAAAATATGCTCAAGCTGACTTGAAAGGCATAGATATTTTACAGCCAGATTAAATGTGCGTTACCGGAATAATAGACAAAATATATTTCATAAGTAATCTCTTTCAAATTGCTATGAATTCGGAGCATTTTAGAAGGACGCTCTCGTGAAAAATAGGAAAACTTACCACGCAAGGACGAGATACACCCCGTTAACCGCCAAATGATCACGGGGACACAAAAACAAATCAAGCAAAATATTAGAGTTAGTGTGCAGTATATCTGCAGGACATCAACAGATGAAACAAGTTGGCACTGTCACCATCCACAGTTTGCACTACAAAGGGTACAAACACTAACCTGACGTAAAAGGTACTCATCCGATGAAAGGAAAGCAGCCAGAAAAAATCAATTTGGGGGTATGTGGCACCTTCCCTTTCAATAATTACACTCCAGAGCCTCTGAGATGCTACAACTGAGAGCAGAGACACCAGCTCTGCCACACACCAGACCTAGACCAACCGTGCACACCTTGAAAACTGTCCACCAGCCCAAGAAGGAAACTCACCTTTCCTGATCCTCCTACTCCACTCGTAAACCCAACAGCTACATACCATTCTCTCCCAATCCTACAACAAGAACAACAGACCCAGCAACCCAAAACCTGTTTCCCCTTCTCCCTGAGCTCACAGTTATAAAAATATCCTCCCAAAGCTGAAAAACAACAGATACATTCTGTACACTAAGGATTCTCCACCTTCCTGCATGTTGCACACCTTTGCTGACATGATTGGCATCCAGTACCAAGATGATATCACCACTGACGAAATTGCCACGTTCCTTAATATCGCTGCAAAACAGCCTTGTGCCAGCTTCATTCTCAGTACCAGCATGAGATTTATCTTCAGTGCCAGTGTAAGTGCCATCACCAGTGCCAATGCTCAGAGCATACCCAATGCTTAGTGTCAGTGAAATAAGTAACAGTGACAGTGCAAGTGGAGTGAATAAATGCAGTGATATGCAAACCATCAAAATTTTACAGTGGAACATTCTCAGTGTAAACCAAAAATATGCATTCCTACAAGCATACACACAAACTCAAAACTATGACATCATTCGCCAATCCATCAGGTCAACACCTATACTATTTTTAAGATGTTAATTTCCATAAGTGAGCTTGCTAAACAGTGGAGTGCCAATTCATCTATGTCTTTTGTAATCTCAGCCTCAAGGAGTAAGTAGCATGAAACCCTTACAAGTGATCCTGTGGTCACTGAAATTGGCCTACAACACTACCTCCCCCTAGAGAGATGGATAGTACGTTAGCCAACTGGGTTGTTATTTTAGAAACCAAGATAATATGGGTCATAACCAACTTTAAAACCTATCAAATAACATACAGCTCTTCTACAAGTACATAGGCAAACTTACAAAGGCAGCAAATGCCTAATTGCCAAGGCTTAAGTAAGCTAGGGCCAACCACAACGATGCATTGTATTACTATGAAAGAGTGAAAATACCCAATGCCAGAAACTCTTTAGGTAAAATCTGTCAGATGACATGCAGACTCCTCTGCTAGATAATGGCCATGACAGCACGACAGAGACAAAACTGATCAAACTACATCCATGGTACTAATGATGTGCCAACATCAGCAGAGAGTCGGCAGTGACCCAAATCTGGAAATTTCTTCCAAAACTTGTAGGAAAGAGCAGGAGACTGCTTAGTATCCATACCAACCCTCAAGAGGAAGCTGACAACTTCGCCAGGAACTTTTCAGGGAAAACAAAATCACACAATCTTCCTCAAATGACACAGGAAACAAAACTAGTGAGTTTACCCCTTCAAGATGGAGAGATCAATGATGCCTGTGCAGAGTTACCTTCACTACTGATGAACTAAACAGTACACCATGCAAGGGGAAAAGAGATAACCTCTTCCTGGTTCAGATGCAATCACTCGCAGTATGTTGAGGCACATGAGTGACTCTGCCAAACAAGTATATCTCCTCCTGATAAACAAGATGCATGCAGAGCACACCAGGCTGATGCAATGGGGGCAGCTGGATAGGCAACCAATTCCTGGCTCGTACAGCCAATATCTCTAATCAACTGCACATAGAATAAAAAAAAATGATCCTAAACAGGATCATATGAAAATTAGTGCCCTTACTCCCTAGGCTGTATGCCTATAGGAAAGAGGTTAGCACTCATTGAGTGCCTCATAGATGTTTTATGTACCATAAATGAGCACATCGGAAAGGTAAATGATTTGGCAAACACTGCAACCATCCTCTGCTCCCTAGCCCAGAAGACAATTAACCTATTGGCATGGACAAAATGCTATGTGCAAGGCAGAGAAGCCAGAGTACTGTTCTAAGGCAAAATGTCTGAGTACTACCATCTCAAAAAGGGCACTCCCGAGGGAGGTATTCCAAGTCCCTCCCTGTTCAATGTCCTAATGGAGAATGCAGCCTACCTAGAACTATCACAGGGAGTAGCGGTCTTTATATATGCTGATGAAGTTTGCAACATCAGCACAAAACCTCGAAGACTACTCCACAAGATGCAAGAAGCTTTGTAGCAAGTAAAATCCACCCAGCCTTCTGCTTAAGGTTTGGTGAACAGCTGCATGTACCTTAAAATCTGCACTGCAAACACACTATCTCCCGAGAAAGAGATACAGTTCCTCAAGGTCAAAACGGGAATGTAACTCAATGCTCTAAAGAGAATAATGACTCTACAAGAAGGAACCACATATATACTCAGGAAGTTCTATGAGCAAACCGTCAGGGCACAAGTAGAATATGTAGGACCAGTCCTGACAGTCTAAGGAATGATCAGAAGCAGAGGCTGAAGATCATCCAGAGCAAAGCCATGAAACTAATGCTGTAGACAAGAATGTCTTTTGGCAGTGAGGCAAATACAATCTCTCACCCACAAGATATGCCAAAGAAATGCTGCTATACTATACAAAACTATCAGAAGTATAAAATGTGTGCAGCATAAACCTTATGAGGAACTGAACCCTCCTAAAATGCTTGCCTGCTGTATACTCCAAACCCTGAAACAACTAGATATGCAGGACACTATGAAATTTATGACGATGGATGTCCCACTTGAGGGATAGCAAGACCCAGTTCACTACAACTACACTGCTACCAGCAAGCAAAGCGCTATGCAAAGCATCACAGATGAGGACTGCAGAAGAAGAAGCAATCAGGAGTAGAGCAGCTGAAAACACAATACATGGATGGATCAGTTGATCCACAAATATTGGCAACAGCAGTGGCAGTGGTCACCCAAAACTTGAAAGGAAGCTGGAGGCTGTCCAACAATGTTTCCATCCTACAAGCCGAACTAACGGCAATATTCAAAGCCTTAGAAGACTCATCTAAAGACAAGGGCACACAACAGTACACACCAACTCCAAAAGAGCAATTCTCGCACAAAAACAACAAAGCTAAAAGAAAAAGTGATATTGATACCAACAATCAAATCATGGCAGTCACATCAAGCTGCTGGCAGGAGGATCATCTTCGCCTGGATACCTAGTCATGTGGGAATTCAGAGAAATGAAGAAGACACTTTAACCAAAATTTCTCTTAGCTATAGTGAAGTGAGCATAAAGATGCAACCATCACTCATGCAACAGAAAGAAATAGCAAAACGATATCCAAGAAGAAAGTGAAGTGTGACAACACTATTTACAAAATTCAAGAACCCCCAAGTGGTAAGTGGACATCAGAAATCTCAAGCCTCGCAACATCAATGTGCAAACTGCCAGAAAACTCTCTGTTATCACACACAGTCTAAAGCTGAGATATCTGTGAGGTTGGCAACTGATTGAGAAGAATAACCAGCCATCCCAGTAATGTGGCCAGGCTGTGAATCAGCCCCTTACTGGGCACCGGCACAGATCACCAGATACATCTTAGGTATCATAGGGACACAGGGAACTTCCTGATGTCCCCATCCACCTTCAAGGTAAAATGATAGTAAGAGAAAAAAACAAAAACTGTTCATTTCTATGCATAAAGTTTTCTTTTATGGCCCCCTCCCAGGTAAAATGGTAAGTGGGACAACAAATGCTGCTTATTTCTGTGCATGGAGTTTCTTTGTGTGTGTGTGTGTGTGTGTGTGTGTGATCCTATGAAACACAAGCTCATTTCCTATTCTTTGTCAGCACTCCTACTAGACTGGGACTTAGTACTATAAACTTGTCTCTTCTACCAATACTATAAGGTTCAAAGGGATTGCAATCCTGCCTGTCCCCTCTCTTTCATCTTCACCAAGTAACTGCCAGAAAAGCAATGTTTCTTGTCTTTTCACAGTTACGGGATGCTATAGGAGTAAAAGCTTATGCCAGTACAAGTCTAGCTTAATCTTAAAAAACAACCACAAATAACAGTCTACTCCCGTCTTTCACCATGATCTTGCTCAGTGGTGGCTGAGTGAAACATGGCCTCGATCAGCTATAAAGTTTTTCTCCTGAAAAAGGATAACTCCACGGATGATGAACCTACCATCGAACTGTGTAACTGATAATTAATTGTGTATTCATCTGAAATAAAGCTAACTTAGTTTGCAACCTACTTCGGGATGTTAATGGCAGAATGTTGTAACCCAGAAAATTAATTAATAATAATAATATAAGCCTCATAATCAGCATGCATACCATTACATTCTTACCGAGATTCATACTTCCCCCCACCCCCTTTTCTTCCCAAGCTCTTTGTTCTTGACTCATATAAAGATTGGTTGTCTTTCGAATTTCTAGTATCTAGACAAAATTTTGCCAACGCTCCTGGTGAAGGACGCCAATGTAATTACTTTTACTTTAACATAATGAGAACAATTTTTTTATTATAAAGAAATACGCAATGACAACTACGCTAATTAACAGATACTGTGAAATTTTACACAACGCACAACTTTAATCCAAGATTATTAGCAATTATATCATAATGTGGAGAATGTTTTGCTACTGTTTATAGGCAATTAATCGAATGTTTGTAAATGAATAAATTTGAAGTGACATTAGAAGAATTTTTGTTGCTTGCAGTTCACTCTCTGATTAAATGTCTTCTTTCTCTAGCAAATTTTCTGACCTCTAGCTTCGGTTCACGTTGTTGCATATGTTGTTGACAATTTATTTTCGTAAAATTTAAGTGTGGAATTATTCTAATTTCCTTGAACAGAAGACAAAATCTTATCTACTAAGACTTTTGTCCTCAACTGATTTAAAAACAAATTGCTGGAACGTTTACATCACCCATTAAAATTTTATCTCGAACATTTCCTTTATTGTTGTCTCAATTATCTCATTATTCTTAAATTAATCAAACTCTCCTATGGTAAAATTAAAAGTAAATAAATAAATTCAAGATCAAACAATATTCCAATAAGATGCTGAAGCTTTTTCACTGTGTTGAATTGGAATAATTAAATAAATTATACTAAATGAGTTTCAATCCAAGGAATACAAACATTATCTTATAAGGAAATATTATGATAAAAAAATATTATCATAAAGAATCTTTGCCTGACGAAAGGACACGTACTAAGGTTGAATTAAAGCCTGAATGTTAGGCTCATTAAAGTAATTCCTTATACACATATGAAAAGGACGCTGATTAACCCTTAAAGAAATCTCCTATTACTCCAGCATAGATCAAAGAATGGTTGCTATATACTAAAAGATCACCAAGCCCCGAGTTAAGGAATAACAAAAGAGTTAATAATTTGGATTAATAGATGACTTGACTAGCTCCCTGGAAATGTAAAAAAAGAAAAAAATCACTGATATAATATATATATATATATATAATATATATATATATATATATATTATATATATATAATATATATATATATATATATATAGAGAGAGAGAGAGAGAGAGAGAGAGAGAGAGAGAGAGAGAGAGAGAGAGAGAGAGAGAGAGAATGCCTGGCAACCATCTTCAAAAATATGGGAAGCACCAGTTAAACTAAAAGACGAGGTCGAAGCCTTTACAAACTCTTTATAAATTTAGTAATTGTTACAGCAATTACATATTGTGGCAGGGAGGAGACAACCACTGACTTGCTGAAATTCTGCAGACCTAAACAGACTTGCATCAGTAGGCCTTGCATCTTCGGTCCAGACGACAAACTTTTCAAAGTTACCGGTGTATGGAGGAAAACTAGTTTCGAGATTTTGGATCTTTCCTAGATAGTGACCCCCAACAAAGTTTCGTTATCTAGGAATAATATTTTTTAGGAGTCATTATCTTTATGATATCTACAGTTTTTTATGGTAATCCCCAATAGGCTTGTAGTACTAAACACGCCGCAAAATTGGATACATACATGGTTAAATTTAACCCGTGGGGTCACTATCCAGGAAAGATTCGAGATTTTTTTCAGTCCTTTTCATATAAGCCAAATTAGGATAATATAGATTCCCTTTATGGTGCTACTGAAACATATTTTAGCAGCCGAGGGAGACAATTACTGTCAGTTTGCTAGAATATTCTACAAATGCATTATACAGTTAAGTGAACTGATTTCCGCAGTTATGAAAATTATTCAAGACCGTCAAACTGGCAGACTTGTAGACTCGTGGAAAGAGAGAGAGTTACCGGGAGTTACAAGGAGTTACAAGGATTAGGATGTCTTAAAGACTTGTTAGTCCATCCCAGGAGACATCGTGTGCTCACTTATCTCTAGGAGCTGGTTTTACTGATCATTCACGGTGTCCTAATGATTTTATCTAGCTTTCTTTTAAACTATTCCACACTGTTGCTGTTTACAACTTCTGGTGGCAGTTTATTCCATGTGTCACATATCTTGTATGTAAAGAAGTTCCCACAATGGGGTGTGTTGTATCTCTCACGTCTAGTTTCCGTCCAATATTTCTTGTCTGGTTTTTGTTTAACATAAGTGGGTTACTGTCTACTCTTGCTATGCTTTTCAGTATTTTAAATGTTTCTGTTAGCTGTCCTCGCAATCGTTGTGTTTTCTAAGCCATACAGGTTCTCTAATCGTCTTCGGTAACCTATTTGCCTGATGGATGGGATGAACTTTGTGGCTCTTGCTTGTACCCATTCTAATCTATTTATGTCCTTTCTTAGTGTTGATGACCAAAACTGTACTGCATATTCAAGATGAGGTCTAACTATAGATGTGTAGAGATGCAGCACCGTTTCCTTGTTTCTGTATTTGAACTGCCTCTTTATGTCTCCAACTAGTTTCTGTGCCTTCTTTTCAGTTTTTATGCACTGTTTTGTGGATTTTAAGTCCTTGGTAATAACGACTCCAAGGTCGTCATCTTGTTCTACACTATTTATGTCATTCCCAAGCAGCATGTAGCTGGCATGGGGGTTTTTTGTTCCTATTTTTAACACTACACTTATCCCAGTTAAAAGGCATTTGCCATCTTTTTGACCACTCTCCTGGGTCTGCTGCATTTACACCTAGTTTGGTGTCATATGTAAATTTGGATATCCTGCTAATTAAGCCTACATCAATGTCATTCATGTAAATAAAAAACAAGAGAGGGCCAAGAACAGAATCCTCAGGAACTCCGATTATTACATCTGCCCATTCTGATTCTTCACCATTTATTACAACTCTCTGTTTTCTATAAGTTAGTCAGTCTTCAATCCAGTCTGCTATTTCTCCTACAATTCCTAAAGCTCTAAGTTTTGCTATAGTTTCTTGTGTGGAACTTTGTCAAAGGCCTTTTGGAAATCTAAGTAGAGTATATCTATTGCTCTACTACTGTCGTAAATACAAAGCATGTTATGAAAAAACTCCTAGAGGTTTGATAGGCAGGATCTGTTTTGTCTGAAACCGCGTTGGCTGTTTAACAACAAGTGGTTTCTATCAAAGTGTTCCACAATTTGATCTTCAATTATGGACTCAAAAATCTTAAATACGACCAACGTTAGACAGTTTGATCTATAGTTTCCCGGCTCTTCCCTTGGACCTTTTTATGTAAACTGGGAGCACATTACTTAGTTTCCATCCTTTTGGTGCCTTTATATGTTCTGTACTTTTTTCTGTAGAGTTGATATAGGTGAGAAACTATCTCCTCTTTTAGCTCTTTAATTTCTCTTGGATGAATCCCATCTGGGCCAGGAGATTTGAACTTGTTGAGTTTGTCTATTTTGTTTTTATTGTCTTCTTTTGTAAATATTATTTTGCCCAATGGTTCTGCCCCTTCATATTTATATATTCATATTTGAGGTAGTGTCTTCAATTGTGAAAACACTAGTAAAAACTTATTCAATAACTCTGCTTTTTCCAAGTAAGTCTGAGTTCACCAGGTTACCTCTGTTGTCCCTTAGGGATCCTATGCTATCTTTTTATTGGTTTCCCACTATTAACATGCTCACATCATTCTTTTGGGTTTTCTTTACAAACAGTTCTCTAAGTACTATTTCCGTCACCGCTACGAGACGATTAAAGAGAGAGTCTCTCTTTTCAGGCGAACAAGTTATGTAATGGAATATAGAGTTTGGGCCAAAGGCCAAGCATTGGGACCTATGAGGTCATTTAGTGCTGGAAAGGAAACTGAGAGTAGGTAGGTTTTAAAGGTGCAGAAGGAGGAGAACCTCGCAGTTGCACTGAAGTAATTGTTACGAGAGGGTAGATAGCAAAATGGAAGAAAGATATGACTTGAAGTACAGTAAAGGGAATGAAAGGGGTTGCACCTCTGAATTTAAAGAAAAAAAAAGTTAGTAATGTCTACAGCGTTGAACCAACGGTGCTACTAACCTACAAGGGCTAAAATGTAACATCCATCAAGATACTCTTATTTTCGCTCTGTAAATATCAACATTATCCTATTATTATTGTTTTGTGATAGCCTTTCTCTCTCTAATCCAATGACTTACAATACCCTTCCTGTTTTCATTTTCCGTGAGTCTTCCAATTTGTTACCTTTTCAGAGGAAGACTGATCTGTCACTTCCCTCGGGATTAGGGATCGGTCTTTACTCTCCAAACACCACTCTCTTTTTTTGTTTTGTTTCCATCGAGACATTTATGGGACAGGAATTAGGTTCCCACTCCCATCATCCTTTGGATTGAAAAATAATGAATCAATCGATGGACATTTTCATCTGTAGCTTATCCATGATATTAGGGATAATATACACGAAATGTTGCGTTAAATATACAACTGGATATATATGTTATATGAAATTTTTTTTTTATAGAGAATATGAGACAAAATCACTTGAGCAAAAACAATTAATTGGTAGAATAGTTGGATTTATACTGCATCGCTATTTCATGTCTGACTGAGATGACTTTTATATTCTTAACCTTCCTTATGTCTGCTTAACTCTAAGGAAGCAAAAGCCGCAGATACCTAATATGATTTTATTTATAATTCACTTTTAGCCTGATTTAATTATCTTTGCTACTTAAATCTTTAATTCTTTACTTGACTGATTCAACTGATTGAGATACCTAGTAATCTTTATTAATTAAGACTTTTCGTTCCTTAACTGTATCTTTTACAGGTCACAGCCGTGATTGTTATACGGAACAAACACTGACTGAGAGTTATGGGCATTGAAGCCGAAAATATGTTTTTGTTATGAGCAGTTCTATCCTCCCCCAAATATTAAATCCAGAAATAAAATATTTTCACGAAAATTCCATATTTTTTAAAATCCAAAAGAATTTAACTCGAAAATCTAATACATACTAGAAAGTAAGAAAAGCCGGTAAGAACTGATAACGTTATATACATACCCTGATTATACCCAGCATACTCTTATAGTACTCGCAGTCATAAATATTATGTCACTCGACCAGGAAGTGGTATTCAATCAAGAGGATTAGTCATTTACTGCAAAGCGTCGAGAGTTACCCAGCTATTGAAAAGTTTACTGCGAAATAGGACTCGAGATCGGAAAAGCCGAGTTTTTCGTTCTCCATCGCACAGCTGACTTGACAATTTCAGCAGAATCCAGTTGCTGTCAAACTCAACCAGAAGATTTGCCAGAGCTTTGTAATTTATCTTTCTATAATGTGGGGTATCGTTGAACAGCAATATTGTTCGATGTCCGCAAAGGATACTTTGAACCTAAAGATGTCATGTCATCCTAAATTCCTGTGCCACTGTTATATGTAATCAGGAATCCCATAAAACTGGGTTTATTATGAAAATCTGTAACTAACGTGGGCATGACGATGTTTAATGTACTATCACTCAAAGATTATCAGTAATGATAAACAGTGTTAGGTCAATAAAATAACTATGACTTTTAAACTTACATGCGACTGAATTCATTACGAATGTATATATTCTGAAAGTCACTAATAACTGAATCTGTAAGAATCACCAAACAAAACACACAGAAAAAAGGAATATATTCTAACCTAAAAATCCCTTCTTTAAAATCGTCAGTTTTTCCAAAATTCCCGGGATTTCACACTTGAACAGTTACATACTGAACGTAATTAATTATATTTTAACGGCGTGTTTTTATTATTCTGAGATAGACTCAATCCGATCAAAACTACAATACAGAATCAAGTGCAAAACGCTAACTACTTAGTACCTGATTACACTGATGGCAAGAGATTAATCAGTCCAATCATTATCCACATAACTTCATGAAAATTTCAGATAATATATAATCGAAATAAAAAAAAAGGAAAGACAAAGTCATTTACGTAATAAATCTGAGGTGTTCATAAGTTTTTTTCCTGCATTTTTTAAAGTTTTTCATTTAGTATCACTTCGACACTATTAAAGATAATCCACCAATGGAACACTTGCTCAGAGGAAAGTTTACAGCAAAAGCAACTGGTTTGATATACTATTGGTTACATTTGTTCATCATTAGCATAATGAAGCCAAATCTCCAAGAAAACACGAAACTAGATTAAAAATATCCAAAAACATATACAAAAAAATTAATGTGTGTCATAAAATAAAATAAAACAGATCGAACAAAAACAACCTATTCTAAATCACGAAGAAAACATTATACAGAAAAAATTATACAAAGAAAAATGTAAGAAACGAAATCACAGAACGACACGAAACCAACAAGCAAGAGAGAAAGATATATTTCCAAAGCAGTCGCACCCAGACGGTGATTTTGTGAAATCTTCATCGTCTCTCCACAACTTTGCAGAAAGTACCCGATGTCCTTCGAGTTGTTTCAAGATGAATTCACGCACGTTTGTTGACGTGATGTTACTCGAGCACTGAAATTCTGCCAGTTACTTGCTACCTCGACACTGAATTTATTTCTGTACATTAAAACTTACAAATAGCATAGGGGGTTCTTTCTACTTTAACAAAAAAATTCAGAGCAGCCAGCTCACTGCATCAAAATTGAAACAGATTCTCCGTCTGACTCCTTTACGTAAAGGAAAAAGCCAATGTGAAGCTTTAAACTCTCTCCCTCTCTCTCTCTCTTCCTCTACTCTCTCTCTCGCTCTCTCTCTCTCTCTCTCTCTCTCCAAAAGAGAAATATAGTAACTCAGAATGTGAACTAATAGCGGTAGAATTTGAATCTGAAAAATTAAGGAACATAGTAATATATAGACCTCCTAATACTAAAGAGTTTGACTTAATAATTGAAAAATTGGATGATATATGTAGAAATCACAAGGACTGGACTATTCTCCTATCTTGTGACTTAACTTTCCTTTCGTAGAATGGAAAGAACGAATAGGAGACTGTGGATGTACTTATACATATAGAAAAGAGAGTAATAGTAGTGCAGAAGATAAGAGGCAATTCGAAAAGCTATTAGATATGCTACTAGAATACAACATTCAGCAAATAAATCACCTGCCAACAAGAAAGGAAAATACTTTAGACCTAGTATTTGTGAACGAGGTGAATTATGTTAAAGAAATAATAGTTTATAATGCGAGTATTTCAGACCATAATGTCATAGAATTAACAGTTTCATTCCAAAGCAAGTGAAAACAGAGATAAGCAAGAAATGAAAAAGTGGGAAGGATATGGAAAATACAACTTCTACAGTAAAAAATATAAAAATGGTCAGAAATAAATGAAGAATTAAACAAAGATTGGATAACATTTTCGTAAGCGATGACATAAGGGTAAATACGGAGATATTATATAAAATATTAGAGAAAATAGTGGATAAATATATACCGAAGAAGAAAAGTAAACATCATTCATGCATACCAAGAGACAGAAGGATCTTGTTCCAGAAAATCAGAAAGTGGAAAAAAGGTCTTGCAAAAGAAAAAAATGCATGGAAAGTTATAGAACTAAAAAGCAAGATAGAAATGCAGAACAAAAGATTATACAATCAAAAGAAAATGAAAAACTGGGAATTGGAAGAAAAACCCTATTAAATATCAAAGCAAAACCCCAAACTATTATACTCATATGCGAAGAAGATGAATAAAAGAAGAATAGAAATAGGCCCTCTGAGAATTGAAGGGAGATTAACGAATGAAAAAAAGGAAATTTGCAACATACTGGCAGAACGATATAAGAGAGAATTCACCCCTAGAATAGATAATGAAGATAATGATATAGAAGTGAGGGACGAAAATAGTGAATATTTAGCTGACATAGAAATTAATGAAGCTGATATTGTGCAGGCAATTAATGAAATTAAAAATGGAGCTGCTGCAGGGCCTGATGGAATCCCTGCTATTTTGTTAAAGAAAGTAGTTCATTCTATCGCAAAGCCACTTGCAATATTATTAAGACAAAGTGTAGATACAGGCAAGATTTATGATGAGCACAAATTAGCATATATCACCCCTACTTTCAAAGTGGATCAAGACTTGAGGCAAGTAATTATAGGCCTGTGAGTCTAACATCACATATTAGAAAGTGTATGAAAGGGTAATGAAGAAAAATATTATGAAACATTTAATAAAAGATAATTTGTTTAATATAGGACAACACGGTTTCGTACCTGGAAAAAGTACACAAACCCAACTGTTAGTCCACCGTGAGAACATATTCAAAAATATGAAAAGCGGAAATGAAACAAATGTGGTTTATCTAGACTTTGCAAAAGCTTTTGACAAAGTAGACCATAATATATTAGCAAAGAAAATTAGAAAACACAATATCGTAGATAAAATAGGAAGATGGTTAAAAGAATTTTTACACAGAAAACAGATAGTTATTGCAACGATGAGAAATCGGATGAAACCAAGGTAATATCCGGTGTGCCACAAGGTACGGTGTTAGCTGCAATACTGTTGTTATTATGATTGAAGCATAGACAGTAATGTTAAGGATTCGGTAGTGAGTAGTTTCGCTGATGACACAAGAATAAGTAGAGAAATTACTTGTGATGAAGATAGGAACGCTCTACAAAGAGACCTTAACAAAGTATATGATTGGGCAGAGGAAAATAGGATGGTATTTAACTCTGATAAATTTGAATCAATAAATTATGGAGACAGAGAAGGAAAGCTATATGCATAAAGGGGACCTTATAACGAGACAATCACAAATAAGGAAGCAGTTAAAGACCTTGTGTGATGATGAATAGGAACTGGGATGTTATGCAATGATAAATAGCAATTCTTTGGCAAAATGTAAAGCAAAAATGGGAATGTTGTTACGACGGCACTTCAAAACAAGAAAGCTGAACACATGATTATGCTTTATAAAAACATATGTTCGTAGTCCACTTGAATATTGCAATATGATATGGTACCCACACTATCAAAAGATATTGGCACAAATAGAGAGTGTACAAAGGTCCTTTACAGCTAGAATAGAAGAAGTTAAGGACCTTGACTACTGGGAAGGACTACAATCATTAAAATTATATAGTCTAGAAAGGAGAAGAGAACGCTACATGATAATTCAGGCATGGAAACAGATAGAAAGGAATAACAGAAAATATCATGGAACTAAAAATATCAGAAAGAGCAAGCAGAGGTAGATAATAGTGCCCAAAACAATACCAGGAAAAATAAGGAAAGCACACAGCATCGATAATGCAGCGTCTATTCATGCGTTTGCCAGCTCATCTGAGGAATATATCAGGAGTGAGCGTAGATGTGTTTAAGAATAAGCTCGACAAATATCTAAACTGCATCCCAGACCATCCAAGATTGGAAGATGCAAAATATACCGGAAGATGTACTAGCAACTCTCTGGTAGACATTAGAGGTGCCTCACACTGAGGACCTGGGGCAACCCGAACGAACTGTAAGGTCTGTAAGGTAAGGTAAGGTCTCTCCCCCTCTCTCTCTCTCTCTGTGTTGGGAAGGAGATGACAGGGGTTCCAAGGATACAGTCTGACCTCTTGAAAGTAAATCACTTGCACATGAAAGGCCATTAATAATTTTCCTTTTACAGGCAACTATCTGGTGCCCTAACCGTGATATGCACAGATATTACACACAAACACACACATACACACACACACACACACACACACACACACACACACATATATATATATATATATATATATATATATATATATATATATATATATATATATATATATATATATATATGATATATCTATACACAGAAAGAGAGAGAGAGATGGAAAGCTAGGAGAAATAGATATAAATATATGTATGTATATATATATATATATATATATATATATATATATATATATATATATATATATATAATGCCATTTGGAAACATTTGAAAAATGTCGTCCTCCATGTAATGTAAACTTACTGAGAAATTTGTAACACCCTATACCTCCTAATATAAAGGACAGTTTTATTCTTGTATTTTAAGAGAATCCCAGCTGCAGTCCGCGTTATTCCAAATCAAATGGTCAAAACTTTAAGCGGAATTTATATGAAGGAGTTTCAGGTGGATAATGTAGCACAGGTAGATCCTTCGACATCGTCGCAGAATTCAGGAAAATTCTTCAATTATTTTTGAAGTGAGTCTCCCTAAAAAGAATATTGCATCAATATATATATATATATATATATATATATATATATATATATATATATATATACTATATATATATATATATATATATTATATATATATATATGAAGAGTTATAAACACTTTCAGCTTTCATTGCAGTGGTGAAAGCGATAGTTTCCTTCATCATAGAAAGAAGAGAAATATTGCAGCTTATCTTGTGGAGAATATTTAAAACGTGATCGCAAAACATTCTTCGG